>NC_133125.1:152046659-152346659 GCF_048418815.1 Hemitrygon akajei
GCTCTGAGGTGTGTGTGTGTGGGGGGGGGGATCAGGCTCTGAGGTGTGTGTGTGTGGGGGGGGGATCAGGCTCTGAGGTGTGTGTGTGTGTGGGGGGGGATCAGGCTCTGAGGTGTGTGTGTGTGTGGGGGGGGGGGATCAGGCTCTGAGTGTGTGTGTGTGTGGGGGGGGATCAGGCTCTGAGGTGTGTGTGTGTGTGGGGGGGGGGATCAGGCTCTGAGGTGTGTGTGTGTGTGGGGGGGGGGATCAGGCTCTGAGGTGTGTGTGTGTGTGGGGGGGGGATCAGGCTCTGAGGTGTGTGTGTGTGTGGGGGGGGGGGGATCAGGCTCTGAGGTGTGTGTGTGTGTGGGGGGGGGATCAGGCTCTGAGGTGTGTGTGTGTGTGGGGGGGATCAGGCTCTGAGGTGTGTGTGTGTGTGGGGGGGGGATCAGGCTCTGAGGTGTGTGTGTGTGTGGGGGGGGGGATCAGGCTCTGAGGTGTGTGGTGTGTGTGGGGGGGGGATCAGGCTCTGAGGTGTGTGTGTGTGGGGGGGGGATCAGGCTCTGAGGTGTGTGTGTGTGTGGGGGGGGGGATCAGGCTCTGAGGTGTGTGTGTGTGGGGGGGGGGATCAGGCTCTGAGGTGTGTGTGTGGGTGTGGGGGGGGATCAGGCTCTGAGGTGTGTGTGTGTGTGGGGGGGGGATCAGGCTCTGAGGTGTGTGTGTGTGGGGGGGGGATCAGGCTCTGAGGTGTGTGTGTGTGGGGGGGGGATCAGGCTCTGAGGTGTGTGTGTGTGTGGGGGGGGATCAGGCTCTGAGGTGTGTGTGTGTGGGGGGGGGATCAGGCTCTGAGGTGTGTGTGTGTGGGGGGGGGGATCAGGCTCTGAGGTGTGTGTGTGTGGGGGGGGGGATCAGGCTCTGAGGTGTGTGTGTGTGGGGGGGGGATCAGGCTCTGAGGTGTGTGTGTGTGTGGGGGGGGGATCAGGCTCTGAGGTGTGTGTGTGTGTGGGGGGGGGGATCAGGCTCTGAGGTGTGTGTGTGTGGGGGGGGGATCAGGCTCTGAGGTGTGTGTGTGTGTGTGGGGGGGGATCAGGCTCTGAGGTGTGTGTGTGTGTGGGGGGGGGGGAATCAGGCTCTGAGGTGTGTGTGTGGTGGGGGGGGGATCAGGCTCTGAGGTGTGTGTGTGGGGGGGGGATCAGGCTCTGAGGTGTGTGTGTGTGGGGGGGGGGATCAGGCTCTGAGGTGTGTGTGTGTGGGGGGGGGATCAGGCTCTGAGGTGTGTGTGTGGGGGGGGGGATCAGGCTCTGAGGTGTGTGTGTGTGTGGGGGGGATCAGGCTCTGAGGTGTGTGTGTGTGTGGGGGGGGATCAGGCTCTGAGGTGTGTGTGTGTGGGGGGGGGATCAGGCTCTGAGGTGTGTGTGTGGTGGGGGGGGGATCAGGCTCTGAGGTGTGTGTGTGTGGGGGGGGGGATCAGGCTCTGAGGTGTGTGTGTGTGGGGGGGGATCAGGCTCTGAGGTGTGTGTGTGTGTGTGGGGGGGGGATCAGGCTCTGAGGTGTGTGTGTGTGTGGGGGGGGGATCAGGCTCTGAGGTGTGTGTGTGTGGGGGGGGGGATCAGGCTCTGAGGTGTGTGTGTGTGTGGGGGGGGGATCAGGCTCTGAGGTGTGTGTGTGGGGGGGGGGATCAGGCTCTGAGGTGTGTGTGTGTGTGGGGGGGGGGATCAGGCTCTGAGGTGTGTGTGTGTGTGTGGGGGGGGATCAGGCTCTGAGGTGTGTGTGTGTGGGGGGGGGATCAGGCTCTGAGGTGTGTGTGTGTGGGGGGGGGGGATCAGGCTCTGAGGTGTGTGTGTGTGTGGGGGGGGGATCAGGCTCTGAGGTGTGTGTGTGTGGGGGGGGGATCAGGCTCTGAGGTGTGTGTGTGTGGGGGGGGGATCAGGCTCTGAGGTGTGTGTGTGTGTGTGGGGGGGGGATCAGGCTCTGAGGTGTGTGTGTGTGGGGGGGGGATCAGGCTCTGAGGTGTGTGTGTGTGTGGGGGGGGGATCAGGCTCTGAGGTGTGTGTGTGTGTGGGGGGGGGATCAGGCTCTGAGGTGTGTGTGTGTGTGGGGGGGGATCAGGCTCTGAGTGTGTGTGTGTGTGGGGGGGGGATCAGGCTCTGAGGTGTGTGTGTGTGTGTGGGGGGGGATCAGGCTCTGAGGTGTGTGTGTGTGGGGGGGGGATCAGGCTCTGAGGTGTGTGTGTGTGGGGGGGGGATCAGGCTCTGAGGTGTGTGTGTGTGGGGGGGGATCAGGCTCTGAGGTGTGTGTGTGTGGGGGGGGGATCAGGCTCTGAGGTGTGTGTGTGTGGGGGGGGGGATCAGGCTCTGAGGTGTGTGTGTGTGTGGGGGGGGGATCAGGCTCTGAGGTGTGTGTGTGTGTGGGGGGGGGATCAGGCTCTGAGGTGTGTGTGTGTGGGGGGGGGATCAGGCTCTGAGGTGTGTGTGTGTGTGGGGGGGGGATCAGGCTCTGAGGTGTGGTGTGTGTGGGGGGGGGATCAGGCTCTGAGGTGTGTGTGTGTGGGGGGGGGATCAGGCTCTGAGGTGTGTGTGTGTGTGTGGGGGGGGGGATCAGGCTCTGAGGTGTGTGTGTGTGTGGGGGGGATCAGGCTCTGAGGTGTGTGTGTGTGGGGGGGGATCAGGCTCTGAGGTGTGTGTGTGTGTGGGGGGGGGATCAGGCTCTGAGGTGTGTGTGTGTGTGGGGGGGGGATCAGGCTCTGAGGTGTGTGTGTGTGGGGGGGGGATCAGGCTCTGAGGTGTGTGTGTGTGGGGGGGGGGATCAGGCTCTGAGGTGTGTGTGTGTGTGGGGGGGGATCAGGCTCTGAGGTGTGTGTGTGTGTGGGGGGGGATCAGGCTCTGAGGGTGTGTGTGTGGGGGGGGGATCAGGCTCTGAGGTGTGTGTCGTGTGTGGGGGGGGGGATCAGGCTCTGAGGTGTGTGTGTGTGTGGGGGGGGGGATCAGGCTCTGAGGTGTGTGTGTGTGTGTGGGGGGGGATCAGGCTCTGAGGTGTGTGTGTGTGTGGGGGGGGGATCAGGCTCTGAGGTGTGTGTGTGTGGTGGGGGGGATCAGGCTCTGAGGTGTGTGTGTGTGGGGGGGGGATCAGGCTCTGAGGTGTGTGTGTGTGTGGGGGGGGGGATCAGGCTCTGAGGTGTGTGTGTGTGTGGGGGGGGATCAGGCTCTGAGGTGTGTGTGTGTGTGGGGGGGGATCAGGCTCTGAGGTGTGTGTGTGGGGGGGGGATCAGGCTCTGAGGTGTGTGTGTGTGTGGGGGGGGGATCAGGCTCTGAGGTGTGTGTGTGTGGGGGGGGGGATCAGGCTCTGAGGTGTGTGTGTGTGGGGGGGGGGATCAGGCTCTGAGGTGTGTGTGTGTGTGTGGGGGGGGGATCAGGCTCTGAGGTGTGTGTGTGTGTGGGGGGGGGATCAGGCTCTGAGTGTGTGTGTGTGGGGGGGGGATCAGGCTCTGAGGTGTGTGTGTGTGGGGGGGGGATCAGGCTCTGAGGTGTGTGTGTGGTGGGGGGGGGATCAGGCTCTGAGGTGTGTGTGTGTGTGGGGGGGGATCAGGCTCTGAGGTGTGTGTGTGTGTGGGGGGGGATCAGGCTCTGAGGTGTGTGTGTGTGGGGGGGGGATCAGGCTCTGAGGTGTGTGTGTGTGTGGGGGGGGGGATCAGGCTCTGAGGTGTGTGTGTGTGGGGGGGGGATCAGGCTCTGAGGTGTGTGTGTGTGGGGGGGGGGATCAGGCTCTGAGGTGTGTGTGTGTGTGTGGGGGGGGGATCAGGCTCTGAGGTGTGTGTGTGTGGGGGGGGATCAGGCTCTGAGGTGTGTGTGTGTGTGGGGGGGGGATCAGGCTCTGAGGTGTGTGTGTGTGGGGGGGGGATCAGGCTCTGAGGTGTGGTGTGTGTGGGGGGGGGGATCAGGCTCTGAGGTGTGGTGTGTGTGTGGGGGGGATCAGGCTCTGAGGTGTGTGTGTGTGGGGGGGGGGATCAGGCTCTGAGGTGTGTGTGTGTGTGGGGGGGGGGATCAGGCTCTGAGGTGTGTGTGTGTGTGGGGGGGGGGATCAGGCTCTGAGGTGTGTGTGTGTGTGGGGGGGGGATCAGGCTCTGAGGTGGTGTGTGTGTGTGGGGGGGGGATCAGGCTCTGAGGTGTGTGTGTGTGGGGGGGGGATCAGGCTCTGAGGTGTGTGTGTGTGGGGGGGGGGATCAGGCTCTGAGGTGTGTGTGTGTGGGGGGGGGATCAGGCTCTGAGGTGTGTGTGTGTGGGGGGGGGGATCAGGCTCTGAGGTGTGTGTGTGTGTGGGGGGGGATCAGGCTCTGAGGTGTGTGTGTGTGGGGGGGGGGATCAGGCTCTGAGGTGTGTGGGGGGGGATCAGGCCTGGTGTGTGTGGGGGGGGGGATCAGGCTCTGAGGTGTGTGTGTGGTGGGGGGGGATCAGGCTCTGAGGTGTGTGTGGGGGGGGGGATCAGGCTCTGAGGTGTGTGTGTGTGTGGGGGGGGGATCAGGCTCTGAGGTGTGTGTGTGTGTGTGGGGGGGGGATCAGGCTCTGAGGTGTGTGTGTGTGGGGGGGGGGATCAGGCTCTGAGGGTGTGTGTGTGTGGGGGGGGGATCAGGCTCTGAGGTGTGTGTGTGTGTGGGGGGGGGATCAGGCTCTGAGGTGTGTGTGTGTGTGGGGGGGGGATCAGGCTCTGAGGTGTGTGTGTGTGTGGGGGGGGGATCAGGCTCTGAGGTGTGTGTGTGTGGGGGGGGGGGATCAGGCTCTGAGGTGTGTGTGTGTGGGGGGGGGGATCAGGCTCTGAGGTGTGTGTGTGGTGGGGGGGGGATCAGGCTCTGAGGTGTGTGTGTGTGTGTGGGGGGGGATCAGGCTCTGAGGTGTGTGTGTGTGTGGGGGGGGATCAGGCTCTGAGGTGTGTGTGTGTGTGGGGGGGGATCAGGCTCTGAGGTGTGTGTGTGTGTGGGGGGGGGATCAGGCTCTGAGGTGTGTGTGTGTGTGGGGGGGGATCAGGCTCTGAGGTGTGTGTGTGTGGGGGGGGGATCAGGCTCTGAGGTGGTGTGTGTGTGGGGGGGGATCAGGCTCTGAGGTGGTGTGTGTGTGTGGGGGGGGATCAGGCTCTGAGGTGTGTGTGTGGGGGGGGGGATCAGGCTCTGAGGTGTGTGTGTGTGGGGGGGGGATCAGGCTCTGAGGTGTGTGTGTGTGTGTGGGGGGGGATCAGGCTCTGAGGTGTGTGTGTGTGGGGGGGGATCAGGCTCTGAGGTGTGTGTGTGTGTGGGGGGGGATCAGGCTCTGAGGTGTGTGTGTGTGGGGGGGGGATCAGGCTCTGAGGTGTGTGTGTGTGTGGGGGGGGGGATCAGGCTCTGAGGTGTGTGTGGTGTGGGGGGGGGGATCAGGCTCTGAGGTGTGTGTGTGTGTGGGGGGGGGATCAGGCTCTGAGGTGTGTGTGGTGTGGGGGGGGATCGGGGGTGTGGGGTGGGGGGGATCAGGCTCTGAGGTGTGTGTGTGTGGGGGGGGGATCAGGCTCTGAGGTGTGTGTGTGTGGGGGGGGGGATCAGGCTCTGAGGTGTGTGTGTGTGGGGGGGGATCAGGCTCTGAGGTGTGTGTGTGTGTGGGGGGGGGGATCAGGCTCTGAGGTGTGTGTGTGTGTGTGGGGGGGATCAGGCTCTGAGGTGTGTGTGTGTGTGTGGGGGGGATCAGGCTCTGAGGTGTGTGTGTGTGTGGGGGGGGATCAGGCTCTGAGGTGTGTGTGTGTGTGGGGGGGGGATCAGGCTCTGAGGTGTGTGTGTGTGGGGGGGGGGGATCAGGCTCTGAGGTGTGTGTGTGTGTGTGGGGGGGGATCAGGCTCTGAGGTGTGTGTGTGTGTTGGGGGGGGGATCAGGCTCTGAGGTGTGTGTGTGTGTGGGGGGGGGATCAGGCTCTGAGGTGTGTGTGTGGGGGGGGGGATCAGGCTCTGAGGTGTGTGTGTGTGTGTGGGGGGGATCAGGCTCTGAGGTGTGTGTGTGTGGGGGGGGGGATCAGGCTCTGAGGTGTGTGTGTGTGTGGGGGGATCAGGCTCTGAGGTGTGTGTGTGTGTGTGGGGGGGGGGATCAGGCTCTGAGGTGTGTGTGTGTGTGTGGGGGGGGATCAGGCTCTGAGGTGTGTGTGTGTGTGGGGGGGGGATCAGGCTCTGAGGTGTGTGTGTGTGTGGGGGGGGATCAGGCTCTGAGGTGTGTGTGTGTGTGGGGGGGATCAGGCTCTGAGGTGTGTGTGTGTGGGGGGGGGATCAGGCTCTGAGGTGTGTGTGTGTGTGTGGGGGGATCAGGCTCTGAGGTGTGTGTGTGTGTGGGGGGGGATCAGGCTCTGAGGTGTGTGTGTGTGTGGGGGGGGGATCAGGCTCTGAGGTGTGTGTGTGGGGGGGGGATCAGGCTCTGAGGTGTGTGTGTGTGTGGGGGGGGATCAGGCTCTGAGGTGTGTGTGTGTGGGGGGGGGATCAGGCTCTGAGGTGTGTGTGTGTGTGTGGGGGGGGGATCAGGCTCTGAGGTGTGTGTGTGTGTGGGGGGGATCAGGCTCTGAGGTGTGTGTGTGTGTGGGGGGGGATCAGGCTCTGAGGTGTGTGTGTGTGTGTGGGGGGGGATCAGGCTCTGAGGTGTGTGTGTGTGTGTGGGGGGATCAGGCTCTGAGGTGTGTGTGTGTGTGGGGGGGGGATCAGGCTCTGAGGTGTGTGTGTGTGGGGGGGGGATCAGGCTCTGAGGTGTGTGTGTGTGGGGGGGGGATCAGGCTCTGAGGTGTGTGTGTGTGTGTGGGGGGGGGGATCAGGCTCTGAGGTGTGTGTGTGTGGGGGGGGATCAGGCTCTGAGGTGTTGTGTGTGTGTGGGGGGGGGATCAGGCTCTGAGGTGTGTGTGTGTGTGGGGGGGATCAGGCTCTGAGGTGTGTGTGTGTGGGGGGGGGGATCAGGCTCTGAGGTGTGTGTGTGTGTGGGGGGGATCAGGCTCTGAGGTGTGTGTGTGTGTGGGGGGGGATCAGGCTCTGAGGTGTGTGTGTGTGTGGGGGGGGATCAGGCTCTGAGGTGTGTGTGTGTGTGGGGGGGGATCAGGCTCTGAGGTGTGTGTGTGTGTGGGGGGATCAGGCTCTGAGGTGTGTGTGTGTGTGTGGGGGGGATCAGGCTCTGAGGTGTGTGTGTGTGGGGGGGGGATCAGGCTCTGAGGTGTGTGTGTGTGGGGGGGGGATCAGGCTCTGAGGTGTGTGTGTGTGTGGGGGGGGGATCAGGCTCTGAGGTGTGTGTGTGTGTGGGGGGGATCAGGCTCTGAGGTGTGTGTGTGTGTGGGGGGGGGGATCAGGCTCTGAGGTGTGTGTGTGTGTGTGGGGGGGGGATCAGGCTCTGAGGTGTGTGTGTGTGTGGGGGGGATCAGGCTCTGAGGTGTGTGTGTGTGTGGGGGGGGATCAGGCTCTGAGGTGTGTGTGTGTGTGTGGGGGGGGGGATCAGGCTCTGAGGTGTGTGTGTGTGTGTGGGGGGATCAGGCTCTGAGGTGTGTGTGTGTGGGGGGGGGGATCAGGCTCTGAGGTGTGTGTGTGTGTGTGGGGGGGGATCAGGCTCTGAGGTGTGTGTGTGTGGGGGGGGGATCAGGCTCTGAGGTGTGTGTGTGGGGGGGGATCAGGCTCTGAGGTGTGTGTGTGTGGGGGGGGGATCAGGCTCTGAGGTGTGTGTGTGTGGGGGGGGGGATCAGGCTCTGAGGTGTGTGTGTGGGGGGGGATCAGGCTCTGAGGTGTGTGTGTGGGGGGGGGATCAGGCTCTGAGGTGTGTGTGTGTGTGGGGGGATCAGGCTCTGAGGTGTGTGTGTGTGTGGGGGGGATCAGGCTCTGAGGTGTGTGTGTGTGTGGGGGGGATCAGGCTCTGAGGTGTGTGTGTGTGGGGGGGGGATCAGGCTCTGAGGTGTGTGTGTGTGGGGGGGATCAGGCTCTGAGGTGTGTGTGTGTGTGGGGGGGGGGATCAGGCTCTGAGGTGTGTGTGTGTGGGGGGGATCAGGCTCTGAGGTGTGTGTGTGTGGGGGGGATCAGGCTCTGAGGTGTGTGTGAGTGTGGGGGGGGATCAGGCTCTGAGGTGTGTGTGTGTGTGGGGGGGGGGATCAGGCTCTGAGGTGTGTGTGTGTGGGGGGGGGGATCAGGCTCTGAGGTGTGTGTGTGTGTGGGGGGGATCAGGCTCTGAGGTGTGTGTGTGTGTGGGGGGGGGATCAGGCTCTGAGGTGTGTGTGTGTGGGGGGGATCAGGCTCTGAGGTGTGTGTGTGTGGGGGGGATCAGGCTCTGAGGTGTGTGTGTGGGGGGGGGATCAGGCTCTGAGGTGTGTGTGTGTGTGTGGGGGGATCAGGCTCTGAGGTGTGTGTGTGTGTGTGGGGGGGGATCAGGCTCTGAGGTGTGTGTGTGTGTGTGGGGGGGGGATCAGGCTCTGAGGTGGTGTGTGTGTGGGGGGGGATCAGGCTCTGAGGTGTGTGTGGGGGGGATCAGGCTCTGAGGTGTGTGTGTGTGGGGGGGGATCAGGCTCTGAGGTGTGGTTGTGTGTGTGTGGGGGGGGGATCAGGCTCTGAGGTGTGTGTGTGGTGGGGGGGATCAGGCTCTGAGGTGTGTGTGTGTGTGTGGGGGGATCAGGCTCTGAGGTGTGTGTGTGTGTGGGGGGGGATCAGGCTCTGAGGTGTGTGTGTGTGTGGGGGGGGATCAGGCTCTGAGGTGTGTGTGTGTGTGGGGGGGGGATCAGGCTCTGAGGTGTGTGTGTGTGGGGGGGGATCAGGCTCTGAGGTGTGTGTGTGTGTGTGGGGGATCAGGCTCTGAGGTGTGTGTGTGTGTGTGGGGGGGGGATCAGGCTCTGAGGTGTGTGTGTGTGTGGGGGGGATCAGGCTCTGAGGTGTGTGTGTGTGTGGGGGGATCAGGCTCTGAGGTGTGTGTGTGTGTGGGGGGATCAGGCTCTGAGGTGTGTGTGTGTGTGGGGGGGGGATCAGGCTCTGAGGTGTGTGTGTGTGGGGGGGATCAGGCTCTGAGGTGTGTGTGGTGTGTGGGGGGGGGGATCAGGCTCTGAGGTGTGTGTGTGTGTGGGGGGGGGATCAGGCTCTGAGGTGTGTGTGTGTGGGGGGGGGGATCAGGCTCTGAGGTGTGTGTGTGTGTGGGGGGGGATCAGGCTCTGAGGTGTGTGTGTGTGTGGGGGGGATCAGGCTCTGAGGTGTGTGTGTGTGTGGGGGACAGGCCTGGGGGGGGGGGGGGATCAGGCCTGAGGTGTGTGTGTGGGGGGGGGATCAGGCTCTGAGGTGTGTGTGTGTGTGGGGGGATCAGGCTCTGAGGTGTGTGTGTGTGGGGGGGGGGATCAGGCTCTGAGGTGTGGTGTGTGTGGGGGGGGGGATCAGGCTCTGAGGTGTGTGTGTGTGTGGGGGGGGGGATCAGGCTCTGAGGTGTGTGTGTGTGGGGGGGGGATCAGGCTCTGAGGTGTGTGTGTGTGTGTGGGGGGGGGATCAGGCTCTGAGGTGTGTGTGTGGGGGGGGATCAGGCTCTGAGTGTTGTGTGGGGGGGGATCAGGCTCTGAGGTGTGTGTGTGTGGGGGGGGGGGATCAGGCTCTGAGGTGTGTGTGTGTGTGGGGGGATCAGGCTCTGAGGTGTGTGTGTGTGTGGGGGGGGGGATCAGGCTCTGAGGTGTGTGTGTGTGGGGGGGGGATCAGGCTCTGAGGGTGTGTGTGTGGGGGGGGGGATCAGGCTCTGAGGTGTGTGTGTGTGTGGTGGGGGGGATCAGGCTCTGAGGTGTGTGTGTGTGTGTGGGGGGGGGGATCAGGCTCTGAGGTGTGTGTGTGTGGGGGGGGGATCAGGCTCTGAGGTGTGTGTGTGTGTGGGGGGGGGATCAGGCTCTGAGGTGTGTGTGTGTGTGGGGGGATCAGGCTCTGAGGTGTGTGTGTGGGGGGGATCAGGCTCTGAGGTGTGTGTGTGTGTGTGGGGGGGGGGATCAGGCTCTGAGGTGTGTGTGTGTGGGGGGATAAGGCTCTGAGGTGTGTGTGTGGGGGGGGGATCAGGCTCTGAGGTGTGTGTGTGTGTGGGGGGGGGATCAGGCTCTGAGGTGTGTGTGTGTGGGGGGGGATCAGGCTCTGAGGTGTGTGTGTGGGTGGGGGATCAGGCTCTGAGGTGTGTGTGTGGGGGGGGGATCAGGCTCTGAGGTGTGTGGTGTGGGGGGGGGATCAGGCTCTGAGGTGTGTGTGTGTGGGGGGGGGGGATCAGGCTCTGAGGTGTGTGTGTGTGTGGGGGGGATCAGGCTCTGAGGTGTGTGTGTGTGGGGGGGGGATCAGGCTCTGAGGTGTGTGTGTGTGGGGGGGGGGATCAGGCTCTGAGGTGTGTGTGTGTGGGGGGGGGATCAGGCTCTGAGGTGTGTGTGTGTGGGGGGGGGGATCAGGCTCTGAGGTGTGTGTGTGTGGGGGGGGGGGATCAGGCTCTGAGGTGTGTGTGTGTGTGGGGGGGGGGATCAGGCTCTGAGGTGTGTGTGTGTGTGGGGGGGATCAGGCTCTGAGGGTGTGTGTGTGTGGGGGGGGGATCAGGCTCTGAGGTGTGTGTGTGTGTGGGGGGGGGGGATCAGGCTCTGAGGTGTGTGTGTGGGGGGGGATCAGGCTCTGAGGTGTGTGTGTGGGGGGGGATCAGGCTCTGAGGTGTGTGTGTGTGGGGGGGGGGATCAGGCTCTGAGGTGTGTGTGTGTGTGTGGGGATCAGGCTCTGAGGTGTGTGTGTGTGTGGGGGGGGATCAGGCTCTGAGGTGTGTGTGTGTGTGTGGGGGGGGATCAGGCTCTGAGGTGTGTGTGTGTGGGGGGGGGGATCAGGCTCTGAGGTGTGTGTGTGTGGGGGGGGGATCAGGCTCTGAGGTGTGTGTGTGTGTGGGGGGGGGATCAGGCTCTGAGTGTGTGTGTGGGGGGATCAGCTCTGAGTGTGTGTGTGTGGGGGGGGATCAGGCTCTGAGGTTGTGTGTGGGGGGGGATCAGGCTCTGAGGTGTGTGTCGTGTGTGGGGGGGGATCAGGCTCTGAGGTGTGTGTGTGTGTGGGGGGGGGATCAGGCTCTGAGGTGTGTGTGTGTGGGGGGGGGATCAGGCTCTGAGGTGTGTGTGTGTGGGGATCAGGCTCTGAGGTGTGTGTGTGTGTGGGGGGGGGGATCAGGCTCTGAGGTGTGTGTGTGTGTGTGGGGGGGGGATCAGGCTCTGAGGTGTGTGTGTGTGGGGGGGGATCAGGCTCTGAGGTGTGTGTGTGTGGGGGGGGATCAGGCTCTGAGTGTGTGTGTGTGTGTGGGGGGGGGATCAGGCTCTGAGGTGTGTGTGTGTGTGTGGGGGATCAGGCTCTGAGGTGTGTGTGTGTGTGGGGGGGGGATCAGGCTCTGAGGTGTGTGTGGGGGGGGGATCAGGCTCTGAGGTGTGTGTGTGTGTGGGGGGGGGGATCAGGCTCTGAGGTGTGGTGTGTGTGTGGGGGGGGGATCAGGCTCTGAGGTGTGTGTGTGTGTGTGGGGGGGGGGGATCAGGCTCTGAGGTGTGTGTGTGTGGGGGGGGGATCAGGCTCTGAGGTGTGTGTGTGTGGGGGGGGATCAGGCTCTGAGGTGTGTGTGTGGGGGGGGGGATCAGGCTCTGAGGTGTGTGTGTGTGTGTGGGGGGGGGGATCAGGCTCTGAGGTGTGTGTGTGGGGGGGGGATCAGGCTCTGAGGTGTGTGTGTGTGTGTGGGGGGGGATCAGGCTCTGAGGTGTGTGTGTGTGTGGGGGGGGATCAGGCTCTGAGGTGTGTGTGTGTGTGGGGGGGGGGATCAGGCTCTGAGGTGTGTGTGTGGGGGGGGGATCAGGCTCTGAGGTGTGTGTGTGTGTGGGGGGGGATCAGGCTCTGAGGTGTGTGTGTGTGGGGGGGGGGGGATCAGGCTCTGAGGTGTGTGTGTGTGTGTGGGGGGGGGATCAGGCTCTGAGGTGTGTGTGTGTGTGTGGGGGGGGGATCAGGCTCTGAGGTGTGTGTGGGGGGGGGGATCAGGCTCTGAGGTGTGTGTGTGTGTGTGGGGGGGGATCAGGCTCTGAGGTGTGTGTGTGTGGGGGGGGGGATCAGGCTCTGAGGTGTGTGTGTGTGGGGGGGGGGATCAGGCTCTGAGGTGTGTGTTGTGTGTGGGGGGGGGGATCAGGCTCTGAGGTGTGTGTGTGTGTGTGGGGGGGGGATCAGGCTCTGAGGTGTGTGTGGGGGGGGGGATCAGCTCTGAGGTGTGTGTGTGTGTGGGGGGGGGATCAGGCTCTGAGGTGTGTGTGTGGGGGGGGGGATCAGGCTCTGAGGTGTGTGTGTGTGTGTGGGGGGGGGGGATCAGCTCTGAGGTGTGTGTGTGTGGGGGGATCAGGCTCTGAGGTGTGTGTGTGTGTGGGGGGGGGGATCAGGCTCTGAGGTGTGTGTGTGGGGGGGGGATCAGGCTCTGAGGTGTGTGTGTGGGGGGGGGATCAGGCTCTGAGGTGTGGTGTGGGGGGGGATCAGCTCTGAGTGTGTGTGTGGGGGGGGATCAGGCTCTGAGGGTGTGTGTGTGTGGGGGGGGGGATCAGGCTCTGAGGTGTGTGTGTGTGTGGGGGATCAGGCTCTGAGGTGTGTGTGTGTGTGGGGGGATCAGGCTCTGAGGTGTGTGTGTGTGTGTGGGGGGGGGGATCAGGCTCTGAGGTGTGTGTGTGTGTGGGGGATCAGGCTCTGAGGTGTGTGTGTGTGTGGGGGGGGGATCAGGCTCTGAGGTGTGTGTGTGTGTGGGGGGGGATCAGGCTCTGAGGTGTGTGTGTGTGGTGGGGGGGGGATCAGGCTCTGAGGTGTGTGTGTGTGTGGGGGGGATCAGGCTCTGAGGTGTGTGTGTGGGGGGGGGATCAGGCTCTGAGGTGTGTGTGTGTGTGGGGGGATCAGGCTCTGAGGTGTGTGTGTGTGTGGGGGGGGGGATCAGGCTCTGAGGTGTGTGTGTGTGTGTGGGGGGGGGATCAGGCTCTGAGGTGTGTGTGTGTGGGGGGGGATCAGGCTCTGAGGTGTGTGTGTGTGTGGGGGATCAGGCTCTGAGGTGTGTGTGTGTGTGGGGGGGATCAGGCTCTGAGGTGTGTGTGTGTGGGGGGGGGATCAGGCTCTGAGGTGTGTGTGTGTGGGGGGGGGGATCAGGCTCTGAGGTGTGTGTGTGTGTGGGGGGGGATCAGGCTCTGAGGTGTGTGTGTGTGTGTGGGGGGGGGATCAGGCTCTGAGGTGTGTGTGTGTGTGGGGGGGGATCAGGCTCTGAGGTGTGGTGTGTGGGGGGGGGGATCAGGCTCTGAGGTGTGTGTGTGGGGGGGATCAGGCTCTGAGGTGTGTGTGTGGGGGGGGATCAGGCTCTGAGGTGTGTGTGTGTGTGGGGGGGATCAGGCTCTGAGGTGTGTGTGTGTGTGGGGGGGGGGATCAGGCTCTGAGGTGTGTGTGTGTGTGGGGGGGGGGATCAGGCTCTGAGGTGTGTGTGTGTGTGGGGGGGGGATCAGGCTCTGAGGTGTGTGTGTGTGGGGGGGGGGATCAGGCTCTGAGGTGTGTGTGTGTGGGGGGGATCAGGCTCTGAGGTGTGTGTGTGTGTGTGGGGGGGGATCAGGCTCTGAGGTGTGTGTGTGTGGGGGGGGGATCAGGCTCTGAGGTGTGTGTGTGTGGGGGGGGGATCAGGCTCTGAGGTGTGTGTGTGTGTGGGGGGGGGATCAGGCTCTGAGGTGTGTGTGTGTGTGGGGGGGGGGGATCAGGCTCTGAGGTGTGGTGTGTGTGGGGGATCAGCTCTGAGGTGTGTGTGTGTGTGTGGGGGGGGATCAGGCTCTGAGGTGTGTGTGTGTGTGTGGGGGGGGGGATCAGGCTCTGAGGTGTGTGTGTGGGGGGGATCAGGCTCTGAGGTGTGTGTGTGTGTGGGGGGGGGATCAGGCTCTGAGGTGTGTGTGTGGGGGGGGGATCAGGCTCTGAGGTGTGTGTGTGTGGGGGGGGGGATCAGGCTCTGAGGTGTGTGTGTGTGTGGGGGGGATCAGGCTCTGAGGTGTGTGTGTGGGGGGGGATCAGGCTCTGAGGTGTGTGTGTGTGTGTGGGGGGGGGATCAGGCTCTGAGGTGTGTGTGTGTGGGGGGGGGATCAGGCTCTGAGGTGTGTGTGTGTGTGGGGGGGGGGATCAGGCTCTGAGGTGTGTGTGTGTGTGGGGGGGATCAGGCTCTGAGGTGTGTGTGTGTGTGGGGGGGGGGGGATCAGGCTCTGAGGTGTGTGTGTGTGGGGGGGGATCAGGCTCTGAGGTGTGTGTGTGTGTGTGGGGGGGGGGATCAGGCTCTGAGGTGTGTGTGTGTGTGGGGGGATCAGGCTCTGAGGTGTGTGTGGGGGGGGGATCAGGCTCTGAGGTGTGTGTGTGGGGGGGGGATCAGCTCTGAGGTGTGTGTGTGTGTGGGGGGGGGATCAGGCTCTGAGGTGTGTGTGTGTGTGTGGGGGGGGATCAGGCTCTGAGGTGTGTGTGTGTGTGGGGGGGATCAGGCTCTGAGGTGTGTGTGTGTGTGGGGGGGGGGGGGATCAGGCTCTGAGGTGTGTGTGTGTGGGGGGGGGGATCAGGCTCTGAGGTGTGTGTGTGTGTGGGGGGGGGATCAGGCTCTGAGGTGTGGTGTGTGGGGGGGGGGATCAGGCTCTGAGGTGTGTGTGTGTGTGGGGGGGGGGGGATCAGGCTCTGAGGTGTGTTGTGTGGGGGGGGGATCAGGCTCTGAGGTGTGTGTGTGTGTGTGGGGGGGGGGATCAGGCTCTGAGGTGTGTGTGTGTGTGGGGGGGGGATCAGGCTCTGAGGTGTGTGTGTGGGGGGGATCAGGCTCTGAGGTGTGTGTGTGTGTGGGGGGGGGGGGATCAGGCTCTGAGGTGTGTGTGTGTGGGGGGGGGATCAGGCTCTGAGGTGTGTGTGTGGGGGGGGATCAGGCTCTGAGGTGTGTGTGTGGGGGGGGGATCAGGCTCTGAGGTGTGTGTGTGGGGGGGGGATCAGGCTCTGAGGTGTGTGTGTGGGGGGGGGATCAGGCTCTGAGGTGTGTGTGTGGGGGGGGATCAGGCTCTGAGGTGTGTGTGTGTGGGGGGGGGGATCAGGCTCTGAGGTGTGTGTGTGTGTGTGGGGATCAGGCTCTGAGGTGTGTGTGTGTGTGGGGGGGATCAGGCTCTGAGGTGTGTGTGTGTGGGGGGGGGATCAGGCTCTGAGGTGTGTGTGTGGGGGGGGGATCAGGCTCTGAGGTGTGTGTGTGTGTGGGGGGGGGATCAGGCTCTGAGGTGTGTGTGTGTGTGGGGGGGGGGATCAGGCTCTGAGGTGTGTGTGTGTGGGGGGGATCAGGCTCTGAGGTGGTGGGTGTGTGGGGGGGATCAGGCTCTGAGGTGTGTGTGTGTGTGGGGGGGGGGGGATCAGGCTCTGAGGTGGTGTGTGTGTGGGGGGGGATCAGGCTCTGAGGTGTGTGTGTGTGGGGGGGGGGGGATCAGGCTCTGAGGTGTGTGTGTGTGGGGGGGGATCAGGCTCTGAGGTGTGTGTGTGTGGGGGGGGGGGAATCAGGCTCTGAGGTGTGTGTGTGTGGGGGGGGGGGGGATCAGGCTCTGAGGTGTGTGTGTGTGGGGGGGATCAGGCTCTGAGGTGTGTGTGTGGGGGGGGGGGGATCAGGCTCTGAGGTGTGTGTGGGGGGGGGGATCAGGCTCTGAGGTGTGTGTGTGTGTGGGGGGGGGGGATCAGGCTCTGAGGTGTGTGTGTGTGTGGGGGGGGATCAGGCTCTGAGGTGTGTGTGTGTGGGGGGGATCAGGCTCTGAGGTGTGTGGGGGGGGGATCAGGCTCTGAGGTGTGTGTGTGTGGGGGGGGGGGATCAGGCTCTGAGGTGTGTGTGTGTGTGTGGGGGGGGGATCAGGCTCTGAGGTGTGTGTGTGTGTGTGGGGGGGGGGATCAGGCTCTGAGGTGTGTGTGTGTGTGGGGGGGATCAGGCTCTGAGGTGTGTGTGTGTGTGGGGGGGGGATCAGGCTCTGAGGTGTGTGTGTGTGTGTGGGGGGGATCAGGCTCTGAGGTGTGTGTGTGTGTGGGGGGGGGGGATCAGGCTCTGAGGTGTGTGTGTGTGGGGGGGGGGATCAGGCTCTGAGGTGTGTGTGTGTGGGGGGGGGGATCAGGCTCTGAGGTGTGTGTGTGTGTGGGGGGGGGATCAGGCTCTGAGGTGTGTGTGTGTGTGGGGGGGATCAGGCTCTGAGGTGTGTGTGTGTGTGGGGGGGGATCAGGCTCTGAGGTGTGTGTGTGTGTGTGGGGGGGGGATCAGGCTCTGAGGTGTGTGTGTGTGTGGGGGGGGATCAGGCTCTGAGGTGTGTGTGTGTGTGTGGGGGGGGGATCAGGCTCTGAGGTGTGTGTGTGTGGTGGGGGGGGATCAGGCTCTGAGGTGTGTGTGTGTGTGGGGGGGGATCAGGGCTCTGAGGTGTGTGTGTGTGTGTGGGGGGGGATCAGGCTCTGAGGTGTGTGTGTGGGGGGGGGTGGATCAGGCTCTGAGGTGTGTGTGTGTGTGGGGGGGGGATCAGGCTCTGAGGTGTGTGTGTGTGTGGGGGGGGATCAGGCTCTGAGGTGTGTGTGTGTGTGGGGGGGGATCAGGCTCTGAGGTGTGTGTGTGTGGGGGGGGGATCAGGCTCTGAGGTGTGTGTGTGTGTGTGGGGGGGGGATCAGGCTCTGAGGTGTGTGGTGTGGGGGGGGGTGGATCAGGCTCTGAGGTGTGTGTGTGTGTGGGGGGGGATCAGGCTCTGAGGTGTGTGTGTGTGGGGGGGGATCAGGCTCTGAGGTGTGTGTGTGTGGGGGGGGGGGATCAGGCTCTGAGGTGTGTGTGTGTGTGGGGGGGGGATCAGGCTCTGAGGTGTGTGTGTGTGTGTGGGGGGGGATCAGGCTCTGAGGTGTGTGTGTGTGTGTGGGGGGGGGATCAGGCTCTGAGGTGTGTGTGTGTGTGGGGGGGGGATCAGGCTCTGAGGTGTGTGTTGTGTGGGGGGGGGGGATCAGGCTCTGAGGTGTTGTGTGTGGGGGGGGATCAGGCTCTGAGGTGTGTGTGTGGGGGGGGGGATCAGGCTCTGAGTGTGTGTGTGGGGGGGATCAGGCTCTGCGGAGTGAATTAGTGGATCATTGTGTTCTCGGCTCTGTCTGTGTGTTGAGCAGATGCAACAACTGATGCCACTGGGGAGGCACTCACCTGGGCTGATGATGCCTCTCATCCTCTTCCATACTGCGTACTGCAGTGGGCCTTGAAAGGGGCCGATGTTCATCTTGGTCACCGAGACCACTTGCCACTCCGATGTACCCTGCTTTACCCTGTCAGAGAGGCAGAGAACAGTGTGGTCACTGCACACCCACTGCTAGATCTGTCCGAGGATAGTGTAGTAGCATAGAGTTTGGTGTGTGTGTGTGTGTGTGTGTGTGTGTGTGTGTGTGTGTGTGTGTGTGTGTGTGTGTGTGTGTGTGTGTGTGTGTGTGCGTCTGCCTGCCTGCCTATCTGTTGGCATGTGTTTGTGTCACTCAGTCCGTATCTGTGGGCCTGTGTGTGTCTATGGCTATGTTTGTGTGTCTGTTTGGGAATCTGTCTGTCTGTAAATCTGTGTGTGTCTGTATGTGTGTATGTCTGTGAGTGTGTATCTCTGTGAATGAGTGTGTGTCCGTACCTAGGGATGTGTAACTGTACATTCTGTCATTTCTCTGTAGATGTGAACAGTGGATGGTCTTTGGTGTGAATGTGATCTTGTTATCTATATCTGTGTGAGCATCTTCAGTGTCTGTGTGTGTGTGTGCGCGATGTATGTTAGTGTGTGCATGTCTGCACACTTTCATTTGTACAATGCAAGAGTGTGTTTCTAAGTGTTTGTCTGGGTATGATGCAATTATTTGCCACGTGTGTGTGTGTGTGTGTGTGTGACTCCCAGCTCAGCACCTTACCTTTCTGTCAACTCTTTGACGTCCTGCAAGAGAGGAAAGGGAGGGACAAACATCAGTGTCAGTAACACAGAACTCTCGGCCCCTCGACCAGCGCACTGATGTGCTGGGTTGAGTGGAGCAGTGCCTCAGGGGAGCCCCCTCCCCTAGGAATTATCGACAGAATTCACCCCCCTCCTCCACACACACACAGGATATGTGCCTACCCATGAACCCCCAACACACGCAGGCTCGACTCCTCCGTGTACACACAGGCTACTTTTGCAGCGGTGGCGCAGTGGTTAGAGCCGCTGCCTCTCAGCGCTCCGGAGACCCGGGTTCAACCCTGAGTTCTGGCACTGTGGAGTTTGCACGCTCTCCCTCTGACCGTGTGGCTTTCCCCCGAGTGCTCCCGTTTCTTTCCCATATCACAAAGACGCGTGGGTTGGTGGGTTTGTTGGCTGCTGTGTGGGTTAGCGTAAGCAGTCGGTTACAATTGGCATGGACCTGGGAGAAAGAGCTTGACCATAAGACATAGGAGCAAAATTAGGCCACTCGGCCCATTGAGTCTGCTCCATGGCTGATTTATTAACCCTCTCAACCCCATTCTCCTACCTTCTTTCCGTAACCTTTGACACCCTTACAAGACAAGAAACTATTAACCTCCGCTTCAAATATACCCAATGACTTGACTTTCACAGCAGTCTGTGGCAACGAATTCCACAGATTCACCACCCTCTGGCTAAGTAAATTCCTCCTCATCTCTGTTCTCAAGGGACATCCTTCTATTCTGAGGCTGTGCCCTCTGGCACTGGACACACCCAGTATAGGAAACTTCCTCTCCATATCCACTATATTTAGGCCTTTTAAAATTCAATAGGTTTCAATGAGATCCACCCTTCTAAACACCAGCCATCAAACACGCCTCTTACATTAACCCTTTCATTCCTGGATTCATTCTTGTGGTTCTCCTCTGGACCATCTCTAATGCCAGCACCAGCACTTCTCTTCTTAGATAGGTGGCCCAGAACTGCTCACAATACTCAGGCATGGTCTGACCAATGCCTTATAAAGCCTAGGCATTATAAACTTGCATTTGTATTCTAGTCCTCTTGAAATGAATGCTAACATTGCATTTGCCTTCCTTACTACCAACTCAACCTATAAGTTTATCTTTAGGGAATCCTACACGAGGACTCCCAAGTCCCTTTGCACCTCTGATTCTGAATTTTCTATGATTTAATTCTTTCTACCAAAGTTCACAACCGTACTCCATATTCCATCTGCCGCTTCTTTGCCCTGTTTAAATCCTTCTGCAAACTCCCTGCTTCCTCAACACTACCTGCCCCTCCACCTATCTTCAGATCATCCAAAAACCTGGCTACAAAGCCATCAATCTGTCATATATCAGTGATTTGTAATGTGAAAAGAAGTGGTCCCAACGCTGACCTCTGCAGAACACAATTTGTCACCAGCAGCCTATCAGAAGTGGTTCCCTTTTCCCCCCACTCTTTGCCTCCTGCCAGTTAGCAACTCTATTCATGTGGATATCTTTCCAGTAATACTATGGGCTCTTATCTTGTGCAGCACCTTGCAAAGGCCTTCTGAAAATCCACTGGCTCTCCTTTGTCCATCCTGTCTGTTAATTTCTCAAAGAATTCCAACAGATTTGTCAGGCAATACTCCTAGCTCATCTCCATTCTCAAAGGACGTCTTTCTATTCTGAGGCTGTGTCCTCTGGTCTTAGACTCCCCCACCATAGGAAACATCCTCTCCACATCCACTCTGTCAAGGCTTTTCACCATTCAATAGGTTTCAATGAGGTCACCCCTCATTCTTCTGAATTCTAGAGAACACAGGCCCAGAGCCATCAAATGTCCTTCATATTACAAGCCACAAGTAATGAACTGATCTGTGAGAACAGTATGCAAGACAAGCTTTCAAAGTATCTCAGTACATGTGACAATAATACACCAATTCCAATTCCAGGTGGAGTTAGATAAATGTCCTCCTCAGTGGGTCAGGAGATCATCCCAAAGATGTTGGGTCAAGTCTCCTTGACTTTGGAGAAAGCCTCCCACTGGTCTAGTTAAGTCAAGTTTATTGTCATTTAACTATATTCATGTATATAACATACAGTGCCTATAAAAAGTATTCACCCCAGTTGGAAGTTTTTAAGTTTTATTGTTTTACATTATTGAATCACAGTGGATTTAATTTGTCTTTGTTGACTCTGATCAACAGAAGAAGACTCTTGTGTTATTAATTACAAATATAAAACAAAATAATTGATTGCATGTGTTCACCCTGCCATTTAATATGAAACACCAAATGATCACTGGTGCAGCCAATTGGATTCAGAAGTCACATAATTAGTTACATGGACAGCTGTTTCTGGAGACTTGTGCACAGTCAAGATGTTTCAATTGATTGTAGTAAAAATACACCTGTATCTGGAAGGTCCAACTGCTGGGGAGTCAGAATCCTGGCAAAAACTACTCCATGAACACAAAAGAACACTCCAAACAACTCCGCAAAAAGGTTATTGAAAAGTATAAGTCAGGAGATGGATACAAGAAGAATTTCAAGACACTGAATATCCCTTGGAGTACAGTCTAATCAATCATCAAGAAATGGAAAGAATATGGTATAGCTGTAAATCTGCCTAGAGCAGGCTGTCCTCAAAAACTGAGTGACCATGTAAGAAGGGGACTAGTGAGGGAGGATACCAAGAGACCTATGACAACTCTGGAGGAATTACAAGCTTCAGTGGCTGAGATGGGAGAGACTGCGCATACAACAACTGTTCCCTGGGTGCTTCACCAGTTGCAGATTTATGGGAGAATGGCAAAGAGAAAGCCACAGTTGAAAAAAAAAACATGAAATATCAACTAGAGGCATGTGGGAGACTCTGAAGTCAGCTGGAAGAAGGTTCTATGGTCTGATGAAACCAAAATTGAGCTTTTTGGCCATCAGACTAAGCACTATGTTTGGCATAAGCTAAACACCGCACATAATCAAAAACACACCATTCCTGCCATGAAGCACGGTGGTGGCTGCATCGTGCTGTGGGGATGCTTCACTGCAGCAGGCCCTGGAATGCTTGTGAAGGTAGAGGGTAAAACTAATACAGCAAAATACAGGGAAACCCTGGAGGAAAACCTAATGCAGTCTGCAAGAGAACTGTGACTTGGGAGAAGATTTTTTTTCCCACAAGACAATTACCCTGCAAATAAAGCCAAAGCTATACAGGAATGGCTTAGAAACATCAAAGTTTGTGTCCTGGAGTGGCCAAGTCAGAGTCCAGACCTCCGTCCAATTCAGAATTTGCGGCTGGACTTGAAAAGAGCTGTTTACTCACAATCCCCGTGCAATCTGACAGAGCTTGAGTGGTTATGCAAAGAAGAATGGGAAAAAATTGCAGTGTCCAGATGTGCAAAGCTGATGGAGACCCAGACAAACAGACTCAAGGCTGCAATTGCTGCCAAAGGTGCATCTAATAAATATTGACTTGAAGGGGATGAATACTTATGCAATCAATTATTTTGTCTTTTGTAATTAATTCAGATCACTTTGTAGAGACCTGTTTTCAATTTGACATGAGTTTTTTTTCCTGTTGATCAGTGTAAAAAAAAAAGCCAAATTAAATCCTCTGTGATTCAATGTTGTAAAATACTAAAACATAAAAACTTCAGGGGAGGGTGGGGTGGGTAGGTGAATACTTTTTATAGGCACTATTTATAGCCATATAATGTATACAGAAATGACACGATGTTTCTCCGAACCAGACCGACCAGTGTTCTTGTCTCCAATTTGTGCAGGAATGGAAGGCCGCTCCCTCCCTAATCCACTCATCCTGGAAGTAGCCCGAGATTCCCGGAATCCCACCTGGAGGAGTGTGGCTGGCTCCTTCTCGCTTAGCCTCTGCTGGATGTTGGCCATCTCGGACTCCAGGGCTGTCCTCTGGTCGCGGACGCGGCGGAGCATGTCCTGCATCTCCCCGAGCAGCCGGCTCTCCTCCTCCTGCAGCAGGTCCAGCAGACGCTCCTGCTCCCGCTGGAGGAACTGGCGTAGCAGGTCCAGCTCGGACACCATGCGCTCCCTCAGGGCAGCCGTCTTCTCCTGTGCAGCGAAGGGAGGGGGTGGAACATGGAGCACGGATTACCCTTCGAGCTCATTCTCCCAACACTCCCCAAACTCCCCCCAATACCCTCCTCATATGGTTCCATGGTGGCCACCCTCTCCAGTGCCACAGAATGATGAGGTGGATCTCAGGGACCATTCCCCACAGGGTCGCCAGTGACCCTTCAACCTCCCACAGCCCCTGCTTCAACATCCCCCTCAACCACCACCCAACCCCCTTCAACACCCTCCCTTAATGCTTTCCCTTCCTCTCCTGCCCCAACACTCATTCTTTCATTCCCCCTCAACAACCCCCTCAGTACCCTACCCACAGTACTAATCCCCAAAGCCCCTCGCCTCATACTCCCCTAAACACACTCCCCTCAATGTAGCCCCTCAATACCCCACCCAGAGTACTAATCCCCTAAAGCCCCTCGCCTCATACTCCCCTAAACACACTCCCCTCAATGTAGCCCCTCAATACCCCACCCAGAGTACTAATCCCCTAAAGCCCCTCCCCTCATAATCCCCTAAACACTCTCCCCTCAATGCACCCCCTTAATAACCCACCACAGCATGAATCCCCACAACCCCTCCCCTCATACTCCCCCAAAACCCTGCCGTCATACTCCCCTAAACACACTCTCCTCAATGTACCCCCTCAATACTCTTCTCTTCATTTCCCCTCAACAACTTCCTCTCAACACTTTCCCCTCAACAGCCATCCCCAATACCCCCCTCAATGTCTACTCAACATTTTCCCCTCAACACCTCAACGTCACCCCCTGGGAAGACAGATTTGTGTGTAGCTGTGTTAGTAATGCAGCACCACATGGGCAAACCAGCACGGAGCCAAGATGGGCACAGAGCTGCCCGGATCTCTCGGCTGACCATTGCATCAGGATGACACCTGATCGGTGAGGGGCAGAGTGGAGACAGAATGGGTGGGGGGGCTTCCCCTCTGCTCTCTTTGCCAGGTATGCAGGGTTCCCCGATCAGTGATGAGATGCTGGAGATCGGGCAGAGTCTCGTTCACACTCCTCAGCGACCCGGTTCTCCGCAGGGAGTTGTCTGCAGTCCAGGCCAATGGACCACCTCTCCTTGGGAGCGAGATAACCCCCTGACACCCACTGACATCCCCTGCCCGGTTCACTAATCAGGGTGGGATGGTATTGTAGCTGGGTTCAATCCCTCACCGTCTGGAATTCCTCCATGTACTCCAGTTTCCTCCCACGTTCCAAAAGACACATAGGTTAGGGACGTGCTGGGCTGTTGGTGCAACGTGGTACATCCTTGGAATGTGTTGATCATTGATGCAACAACACCCTTCACTGTACGTTTCGATACTTTGAAGTACATATGACAAACTTTTCTGGGCCTCTCTGCCGGTGAAGATTTTGAATAAGATGCACACGATTAAGCTTAGGGAGTGTGCAGGAGAGATTCACCAGGCGTTGCCCAGACTGGAGAACTTGAGTTATCAGGATAGCTTGGGCAACACACACAATTTGCTGGAGGAACTCAGCAGGCCAGGCAGCATCTATAGAAAAGAGTAAACAGGTGATGTTTCCAGATGAGACCCTTCATCTGGACTGATTCATTTGGGCTGAAACGTCAATTGTTTACTCTTTTCCATGGATGCTGCCTGGCCTGCTGAGTTCCTCCAGCAAATTGTGTGTGTCGCTCGGATTTCCAGCATCTGTGGATTTTCTCTTCTTTGACGATGGACGGGGGTTGCTTTTCCTGGAGTGAAGGGGGCTGAGGGGTGACCTTATAGAGGCTTATGAGGATCATAGAGTAGTGAGCCAGGCTGAATCATATGGCAGGGGTGTCTAAAACTGGGAGGTAGAGGAGGAGGACGTAGGGAGGAGGTTTAAAGGCGATCTGAAAGGATGAACTCAATAAGTTGTGTACAACATTCTGAGCCGAAAGGCCTGTTACCATGTTTTACCTTTTGTGATGCGGCAAGCTGATTCCTTTTCCCATGATGGAGGGGTCCTAAACTGGGTGACATGCGTATAAGGTGAGGGGTGAGGTTTAAATGAGGTCTGAACAGTAAAAAATACCAGGTCATCGTTACCCAGAGTGAGGTGGTGTAGGCAGGAACAGTAATGACATTGAAGAGGCATCGGGACAGGTATCTGAATGAGCAGGGCACAGAGGGATAGGGAACGTGACTAGAATAGGAACACGTAGTTCCTATAGTTGGCCATAGGTACAACTGCATGACCCGGAGTTGGGTGCGAGACAGGCAAATCCAGTTTCTATTGTGGGCAGGGTGGGGAGATCAGTCGCTGGACGGTGTTGCTCTGGCGAGCTTGTCAATGATTGCTTCACTGGACCGTGCTGCCGGACAGACAGTGGCTCTGTGTGTGGTGGTGCACATGACCCCAACCAGGTCAGGGCCACAGGCTTCCCTCTCCTTACTGACTCGGACAGGGACCATAATCATACCCACAGTTGGGGCAGGGACTGGGAGGGGGTGTATTGTGGTATCACATCATAAGCGGTACAACAAGGAAATTCAAATAATCACCTTGAGCTCCACAATTTTTTCTTCTTGGCTGCTTTCAATTCCACTTAGTACTTCGACGTGCTTCGCCAGCTCAGTAGAAGACTCCTTTAGTTTCTCCTACAAGAGAAAGAGTCATCAGCCGACCCGCTCTCCCGGTTTCATGTCACCCGGTGTGGCACTTGTCGTGATTCCGTGGGGATTGACAGCCCCTTGTCCAATCCGTTTCACTGCTGCTTTTAGAGGAGGAGGGGCAAAGGGCAAAATGGAGACTGTGCAGAAGAGAGGGGAAGGAGAAGGGTCAAAATGAGAGGGTGCAAAGGAGAAATAGGGGCAAATGGAAATGAGAGGGCAAGAGAAGAAAAATGGGCAAACAGCGGGGGTCTGAGGAAAAGCAAGGGCAAGAAGGATTTGAGACAAATGGAGAGGGTGAAGGGGCAAAGGGGGTAGATGGAGAAGGGACAGAAAAGATGGGGGTCAAAAGAAGAAGGGAAAGGAAGATGGGAGCAAGAGGAGAGGAGGGAAAGAGAAGAAGGATTGAGAATGATGTGTCAAAAGGAGAGGGGCAAGGAAGATGGGGAAAGAGGAGGGCCAAAGGGAGGAGAGGCAGGAAAGGGTTCTTGGATGGGGGCCAGAGATGTTGGAGAAGGGGCAAGGGATCAAGAGGTGGTGGTAGTGGTGGCAAGGAGAAAGCTGTTGGGATTGGGGGACAAGGAGTTGGAGGGAATAGGGAGGTGAGAGATCCGGGAGGAGGGGGTCCTCACCTGGCAGAGCTGCTGTGCTTCATGGAGGGGCACAATGTGGTGGTCCTTGTGCTCTTTAGATACGCCACACACCACACACAGGGCCTCCTGGTCGTCCTGGCAGTATAGCTTGAGCCTCTCATCGTGCCAAGGGCAGAGGGAGCAGCCCGTCGCCCCCGTCCCTCCGGTGTCCAGCCGCAGCTGCCGAACCCTCTCCACGATGTTGGCCAGCAGCCGGTTGCTCTTGAGCCGCAGCTGGGGGAAGGTCTCCCGGCACTCGGGGCACCGGAAGCCCGACTCCATCTCGCCCCACAGGCCCCCGATGCAGGAACGGCAGAAGTTGTGCTCGCACTCCAGCCTCACCGGGTCCCGGAACAGGTCCTGGCACACGGGGCAGGTCACCTCGCTGGTCAGTCCCTCGGCCAGCATCCGGCCCGACATGGCCACCCTCCTCCCGAAATCAAACTCCGGCTCTCGTGCTCGTCTCTCTCGCAGTCTGCTGATGTACGTCAAGATCAAAGTCAAAGTACATAGTAAATGTATCATCAAAGTATGTATATTTTACCATTTATTACCTTGGGTTTTATTTTCCTGCTGGCCTTTAAAGAAAATGAAAGAATTTTATGAAAAACACTACATAAAGACTGATAAACAGCCAATGTTCAAAGGATGACATTGTGAAGATAAATGATAAACACTGAGAACTGGAGTTGGAGAGAGTCCTCGAAAGTGAGTCTGTGGGCCACAGGAGCAATTCGGCATAGTGGACTGACGTTATCCATCCTGGTTCAGGCATTAGATGGTTGAAGGGTAAAAACTGTTCCTGAACCTGGTGGTGTTGGTCCTGAGGCCCCTGTACCTCCCGCCAGGTGGTAGTAAGAAGAAGAGGGAAAGAAGAGTAGTGAGAGTTATCAGGGCCATGGGCCACAACTTCTGAGGACGGTAACTCAAGGGCCCGAGTTATAGGGAGGCAGCGGGCAGGCTGGGACTCTATTCATCCGAGTTTCTTGTGGTCGTGGAAAAAGCAATTGCGTAGCAATGAGATTGGATGTTTTCTGAAGGACCCTGTAAAGGTGCATAAATTCATGCAGGACATAGACAGGGTGAATTCACACAGTCTTCTTCACAGGAAAGGGAATCAAGGAATGGAGAGCATAGATTTAAGGGGAGAGGGGAAAGATTTATAAAGGACCCAAGGGGTTACTTCCTGACCCGGAGAGGGGTCAGTGTTGGGAATGAGCCACCAGAGGAGGCGATTGAAGCAGGTACATCAACAACATGTAAGAGGCTTTTGGATAAGTATACGGGTGGGGAAGTTTGAGAGGAGCATGGGCCGAGTGCAGGCAAACAGGGTTACTTGAGGCTAGCACTTTGGTTGGTGTGATCAAGTGCCATATGACTCGATGATCCTGATTGACTCATGTTCCTGAACCAAGGTCACACGTTCGATCGCGACCTCCGGTGCTGACTGGGTGTGGACTTTGCATGGGGGGGGGGAGGGGGTAGGTTTGGGACAAGAATGGGGTCAGGGTATGAGCTCACTTAAGAGTCTGGAGATGTACGGGGAGACGAATGAGATAACCCGAGACAGAGCAGGAGATGCAAATCTGGGTCCGTTGCTTAAAATAACCAACCTGCCACCCATAGAAAGTCAAGAAGGAAATCAAACAAAGCACCCATCATCGAGGGGGCAGTGGAAATGTCTTGCGATAATGTGTCAAAAATACACTTACAACAGCCCATTCCTTACCAGCTAGAAATGACTCTACTCACTACACGGATGACTCAGGACTGTACTTCCACCAAGGCTCAGACTTACCAGAACTGGGAAGCCCCCACTTGTGCTTCTTGACCTCTGAGCCGTGAATCTCCACAGCCCGAGTTTGAATTTGACGGGAGGATCTTACTGGTGGACAGAAGCCCGAGAGGAGGGGCTCACAACACAAAGATACATTGATACTTATTGGTAACTCTTAAAGGGGCTGTCCCCAAACGATTATCTGTAAGCAGAAACCCAAGGCTCGTGTGTTCAGTCCCTTTAAGTTTTGTAGGCGGAACAGAAACTCAACTCATGTGATCGAACCTTCAGAGTGAAAGTTTTGTGAGTGGAGCAGTGGTGCAGACCTGGAGTGAAATTATTGGGCAGTCAGCCAGAATTCAAGATTATTGATCACAAGCTCAAATCTCACCCTTGCAACTGATGAAGCATGTAATTCATAAAGTGAGTCAGGGGAAGGGTCCCCGAGCAGAAACATTGACTCTTTTCCTCCCTCCATAGATGCTGCCTGACCTACTGAGTGTTTCCCAGTTTATATTTCAGGTTTCAAACTTATCGAGTTCTTAAATTTGGCAATCTTTAACAGGTTTGGTTGATGGGTGACAATCAAAATTTGACTGTTTATTTTTAGTCTTTGTTGGCTGTTTGTCAGTTCTTGTTTGGTGTGTATTTTTAATTGTTTCTATTGCATCTCTTTGTTCTACTGTGAAAGCCCACAAGAAAATCAGTCAGCTCCATCATGGGCACTAGCCTTCCCAGCATCCAGGACATTTTTAAGGAGAAATGCCTCAAAAAGGTGGCATCCAACGTTAAGGACCCCCCATCACCCAGGACATGCCCTCTTCTCATTGCGACCAATGGGAGGAGCTGCAGGAGCCTGAATGCTCACACTCAGTGATTTAGGAACAGATTCTTCTCCTCTGCCATCAGATTTCTGAATGGACACTGAACCCATGAGCTACCTCATTACTTCTTTTCTCCCTTTTTGCACTATTTATTTAATATAACTTAAAAAAATATATATACTAACTGCAATTTACCTTTTTGTTATTATGTATTGCAAAGTACTGTTGCTGCATAACAACAAATTTCATGACATTATATTAAATCTGATTCTGAAACTGAATCTCAGTTTAGTATATGGTGACGCATATGCACTTTGATACTAAATTTACTTTGAACTTTGAAATAAACATTGAATTGTCATTTTTTTTTTAGCAAAAAGTAGGCTGAATAGAGTTGAAACATTGTCATAGGGTTTTTCCCAGGATCGGGGAATCAAGAACTAGAGAACGTTTGTTCACGGTGAGAGGAGAGAGATTGAAAAGGAAAATAATGGGTAACTTTTTTCACCCAGAGGGTAGAATAAGCTACCAGAGGAAGTGATTAAACAGGTACATTAACAACATTTAAATTGTTACTGTATATGTGTGTTTTATGTTTGATATTGTCCCTGGACAGGCAGACATTGTCTCATTTGACGGTATACATGGACAGAGTTAAATGACAACAGATTTGACTTGTTCTCATACAGGGACATGGATAGGAAAGGTCTGGAGGCCTAAGGGCCAAACTCAGGCGAATGGGACTAGCTTCGATGTGCACCTTGGTCTGCATAGACCAGCTGGTCTTGTTTCTGAGTTCCACCTCTCTATGACTCAAATCTAAACCTCTCTCGTACAATTGGCAATCAGTTTATTATTGTCACATGCTCCGCGGTGCGGTGAAAACTTTGTTTTGCAGCCTTGCACACACACCCACTTCACAGCAACGGTGCATCGAGGTAGCACAAAGGGAAGTGAAGAGAATGCAAAATACGGAGTAAAAACACATTATTAGTCATCCTTAAAGCATTAGAATTTAGATTTTAAAGTGTAGAGCAGCTTTAATAGAATCACAATCCGGTTTACCGCCACTGAAACAAGTTGTGAAGTTTGCTTTGTGGCAGCAGTATAGTGCAGACATAACAAATTACTGATAGTTCCAATAAAAGTTAGCAGACAGGAAATTATGTTGTTGTGAAAGAGACACCTGCACGGTATTGATCTGTGGAGACAGTTTATCTACAGATATCTTTTATAAGCCCACCGATTCTCACAGCTACATGGACCACACCTCTTCCCACCCAGTCACTTGTAAAAATGCCATCCCCTTCTTTCAGTTCCTCTGCCTTCACTGCATCTGCTCCCGGGATGAGGCTTTTCATTCCAGAACTAATGAGGTGTCCTCCTCCTTCAAAGAAAGGGGCTTTCCTTCTCCACAATCAACACTGCCCTCACCCACATCTCTTCCATTTCGGGTACACCGGCCTTCACCCCACCAGGAATAGGGTCCGCCTTGTCTCAACCACTAGTCTCCGTGTCCAGCACATAATTCTCCCTAACTTCTGCCATCTCCAACAGGCACAACTACCACCAAGCACATCTCTCTCCCCCCCCCCCCCCCACTTTCCGCTTTCCACAGGAACCGCTCTCTACGAAACTTTCTCCATTCATCCTCCCCATTGACCTCCCTCCTGCAACATAGCCTTGCAAGCAGAACAAGTGCCACACCTGCCCCTACACCTCCTCCCTCAGCAACACTTCACCTGTGCGTCTGTTGGGGTCATTGACTGTATCTGGTACTCCCAGTGTGGTCTCCTGTATCTCGGTGAGACTAGATGTAGATTGGGGATTGTGTCGCTGATAATGCGGGATCATCCAATGGCCATGCATTTCAATTCTACTTCCCATTCCGACATGTCAGTCCATGGCCTGCTCTACCGCTGTGATGAGGCCACACTCAGGTTGGAGGAGCAACACCTTATATTCCATCTGGGTAGCCTCCAACCTGATGGCATGGACCTCAATTTCTTAAACTTTCAGTAATGTACCCCCCTCCTTATCCTTCACTGTTCTCCATTCCCATTCTCTCTCTTGCCTTATCTCCTTACGTGCCTGTCTCCTCCATTTGGTACTCCTTCCGCTTCCCTTTCTTCCATGGTCTTTTGTCCTCTCCTATTAGATTTCCCTTTCTCCAGACCTTTCTCTCTTTCACCTATCAACTTCCCAGCTCTTTACTTCACTCCTCTCCCTCCTGGTTTCACCTACCACCTTATACTTCCTCCCTTCCCCCACACCTTCTTCCTCTGACTTTTCATCTTTTTTTCCAGTCCTGACGAAGGTGTTGGCCCAATAGGTTGACTGCTTACTCTTTTCCATAGCTGCTGCCTACTGAGTTCCTCCCTCATTTTGAGTATGTTACCTGCATGGTATGTGGCCTCCCAGGTGCCAGGGTCAGTGATATCTCAGATCGGGTCCACAACATCTTAAAGGGGGAGGGTGAGCAGCCAGAAGTCGTGGTACATATTGGTACCAACGGCATATGTAGGAAAAGGGAGGAGGTCCTAAAGAGAGGATACAAGGAGTTTAGTAGAAAGCTGAGAAGCAGCAACTCCAGGGTAGTAATCTCTGGATTGCTGCCTGTGCCACGTGCCAGTGCGGGAAAGAACAGGATGATTTACCATATGAAGGTGTGGTTGAGGAACTGGTGTAGAAGACAGGGTTTTAGGTTTCTGGGTCATTGGGATCTCTTTTGGATAAGTTGTGACCTGTACAAAAAAGGAAGGATTACGCCTGACAGACGAGTATCTTTGTGGGCAAGTTTACGGGAGCTGTGGGGAGGGCTGAAATTGATTTGGCAGATGGATGGAAACGTGCTTGGGCTGAGGATGGGGCAGTTTGTTATACAAGTAGATGCAGCGTGTAGTGAGACTGTAAGGAAGAAAAGGCTGAAGATAGGTGCCATCAGTGGAATGAGTTGAAGTGTAGCATGGGGGCAGAATTAAAAAAAGGTGAATACAATATTGAAGGTGAATGCATGCAGAATATTGATTAAAGTAGCTGATCTTGCACTGCATTTAGGGATTAGCAGATATGATGTTGTAGGCATCACTCAGTATTGGCTGAAAGAAGATTATAGTTGGGAGCTTAATGTCCAACGATTTACGTTGTATCAAAAAGACAGGCAGGTAGGCAGAAGGGGTGGGGTGGCTCTTTCGATAAAAGGTGAAATCAAACCTTTTAAAAGAGATGACATAGGATCAGATGATAGATAGATAGATACTTTATTCATCCCCATGGGGAAATTCAACTTTTTTTTCCAATGTCCCATACACTTGTTGTAGCAAAACTAATTACATACAATACTTAACTCAGTAAAAAATATGATATGCATCTAAATCACTATCTCAAAAAGCATTAATAATAGCTTTTAAAAAGTTCTTAAGTCCTGGCGGTTGAATTGTAAAGCCTAATGGCATTGGGGAGTATAGACCTCTTCATCCTGTCTGAGGAGCATTGCATCGATAGTAACCTGTCGCTGAAACTGCTTCTCTGTCTCTGGATGGTGCTATGTAGAGGATGTTCAGAGTTTTCCATAATTGACCGTAGCCTACTCAGCGCCCTTCGCTCAGCTACCGATGTTAAACTCTCCAGTACTTTGCCCACGACAGAGCCCGCCTTCCTTACCAGCTTATTAAGATGTGAGGCGTCCCTCTTCTTAATGCTTCCTCCCCAACACGCCACCACAAAGAAGAGGGCGCTCTCCACAACTGACCTATAGAACATCTTCAGCATCTCACTACAGACATTGAATGACGCCAACCTTCTAAGGAAGTACAGTCGACTCTGTGCCTTCCTGCACAAGGCATCTGTGTTGGCAGTCCAGTCTAGCTTCTCGTCTAACTGTACTCCCAGATACTTGTAGGTCTTAACCTGCTCCACACATTCTCCATTAATGATCACTGGCTCCATATGAGGCCTAGATCTCCTAAAGTCCACCACCATCTCCTTGGTCTTGGTGATATTGAGACGCAGGTAGTTTGAGTTGCATCATATCACAAAGTCCTGTATCAGTTTCCTATACTCCTCCTCCTGTCCATTCCTGACACACCCCACTATGGCCGTGTCATCAGCAAACTTCTGCACATGGCAGGACTCCGAGTTATATTGGAAGTCTGATGTGTACAGGGTGAACAGGACCGGAGAGAGTACAGTTCCCTGCGGCGCTCCTGTGCTGCTGACCACCGTGTCAGACCTACAGTCTCCCAACCGCACATACTGAGGTCTATCTGTCAAGTAGAATCCTTGTGGGTAGAGTTTTTTTAAAAAAAATGATAGGAGTCAAATACAGGCTTCCAAACTGTCGCTAGGATGTGGGATACAAATTACAGTGAGAGATAGAAAAAACATGTAAAAAGGACAATGTTACAATAGTTATGCGTGGATTTCAAAAATGAGATACGTTAGGGAAATCAAGTTGGATCCCAAAACAGGGAACCTATGAGATGACTTTTTAGAGCAGTTTGTCGGTGAGCCCACAATGGAAAAGGCATTCCGGATTGGGTGTTGAGTAATGACCCTGATTTGATTAGGGAGTGTAAGGTAAAGGAACCCTTTGGAGTCAGTGATCAAAATATGATAGAATTCACCCTGCTGTTTGAGAGGGAGAAGATAAAGTCAGATGTATCATTATTACAGTGGAACAAAGGGAATTGCAGAGGCATGAGAGAGGAACTGACCAAAGTTGATTGGAAGGGGACACTAGCGGGAATGATGTAGAGCAGCAACGGCTGGTGTTTCTGGAAGGAATTCGGAAGGTGCAGGGAAGATACATCCCAAAGGTTAACACGTTTTCTAAAGGGGAGAATATGGCAACCATGGCTGAGAAGGGAAGTCAAGGACAGCAAAGAGAGGGCATATAATGTGGCAAAAGTTAGTGGGAAGGTAGAGGATCTGAACACTTTTAAAAAAACAACAGAAAGCAACTAAAAATATCAGAAGGAGAGAAAAGATTAATATGAAGGTAAGCTGGTCAATATATTAAAGAGGATACCAGAAGCTTTTTTTTCCCAGAGACGTGAGTGGATTTTGGACCACTGGAAAATGACACTGGAAGGTGTCAATTTCAGCCCTCCCCACAGCTCCCGTAAACTTGCCCACAAATATACTCGTCTGTCAGGCGTAACCCTTCCTTTTTTGTACAGGTCACAACTTATCCAAAAGAGATCCCAATGACCCAGAAACCTAAAACCCTGTCTTCTACACCAGTTCCTCAACCACACCTTCATATGGTAAATCATCCTGTTCTTTCCCACACTGGCATGTGGCACAGGCAGCAATCCAGAGATTACTACCCTGGAGTTGCTGCTTCTCAGCTTTCTACTAAACTCCTTGTATCCTCTCTTTAGGACCTCCTCCCTTTTCCTACATTGGGGTCAAAGAAATGGCAGATGAACTTAATAAGTAGTTTTTGTCAATCTTCATTGTGGAAGACACTAGCAGTATGCTAGAATTTGAGAATGTCAGGGGGCAGAAATGAGTACATTTGCTATTACTAAGCAGAAGGTGTGTGCAGATTTGCAGATGGTACGACAAAGATACGCCTTATCTCCAACAATGATGGGGCAGCCTACAGAGGAGAAGTCAACGTCCTGACACAGTGGTGCCAAGAAAGCAACCCTTCCCTCAATGTTGAGAAAATGAAGGAGCTGATCGTGGATTACAGGAGGAACAGATGGAGGCTGGCCCCCATTGACATCAATGGGACTGTAGCTGAGAGGGTGAGTAGTTTCAAGTTCCTCAGTATACACATCATCGAGGATCTCACCTGGGCTGTACACACTGGCTGTGTGGTGATAAAAGCACAACAGCGCCTCTTTCACCTCAGAAGGGTGAAGAATCCCCAAATCCTCAGGACTTTCTACAGGGGCACCATCGAGAGCATCCCGACTGGCTGTGGCACCGCCTGGCACGGGAACGGTATTACTCTCAATCGCAGGGCACTGCAGAGAGTGGTGCGGACAGGCCAGAGCATCTGTGGATGTGAACTTCCCTCTATGCAGGACACTTACAGCAGCAGCTGTGTAGAAAGGGTCACCATTCCTGTAGTATGGTGACCAGATCTGCACACGATACTCCAGCCATGACTCTACCAATGATTTATAAGTTGTACTGAGACCTGCCTGCTGTTGTGCTCTTGGCAAATGAAGGCCAGCGTACTGAATGGCTTCTTCACCACCCAGTCGCCTCTGCTGTCACTTCAGGGATCTTTGGCTGCCTCTGCTCCCCAGCATTCCCTGGGGCCTGGCCATTCGTGGTGTATGCCCCTTGCTAGCTGGTCAGTTTGGACTCCCCACCCCCACCCCAAATGCACTCTCGAGGATGAGGACCTCCCCTTTGTGCCTCCATGTCAGACAATAGGATGGATTTTTGAAAGCCAGGCTTTTGGGGGTAGGAGGGGTGACTGGGGATGAGACGTGGGCGAGGGGCAAGTGAAATTCAGAACAATCTGAGTGCTGGAATCCAGTTCCTTCAGAGCTTCATAACCTCTTCCTGCCCCCTGCCGCCTCCATTGCCAACTAACTGCTGTCACTACACCCCTCCCTCGATTATCTCCTCCTGTTCCTATATCCCACACTCTGTTAACATCTTCTTGCCTTCACCCCTCCCTCTGTAGCCCCTTTTCTCCCAACAGCCTGACCTCTATAATCTCCTCCCCTCACTACACCCCTCCCATGGTAAGCCCTCCTCCCCCTACACATTCTCTCTCTGTACCCCCTCCTTTCCATAAATCACTTCCTCTATACCCTGCACGTCTCCTTCTGTAAACCTCCTATCCCTTTACCTCTGTAGCACCCCTCCTCTCCCTACAACTCAACCCCTGCAATGCCCTCCTCCCCTCATCTCAACCCCTGTAACCCCCTCCTCCCCTCATCTCAACCCCTGTAACCCCCTCCTCCCCTCATCTCAACCTCTGTAACCCCCTCCTCCCCTCATCTCAACCTCTGTAACCCCCTCCTCCCCTCATCTCAACCCCTGTAACCCCCTCCTCCCCTCATCTCAACCCCTGTAACCCCCTCCTCCCATCATCTCAACCTCTGTAACCCCCTCCTCCCCTCATCTCAACCCCTGTAACCCCCTCCTCCCCATCTCAACCTCTGTAACCCCTTCCTCCTCTGCACCCCTCACTAACACCCTCCTCCACCTTCACCTCACACTCTGTACCCCCTCCTCCCATCATCTCAACCTCTGTAACCCCCTCCTCCCCTCATCTCAACCCCTGTAACCCCCTCCTCTCCTCATCTCAACCCCTGTAACCCCCTCCTCCCCTCATCTCAACCTCTGTAACCCCCTCCTCCCCTCATCTCAACCCGTGTAACCCCCTCCTCCCCTCATCTCAACCCCTGTAAACCCCTCCTCCCATCATCTCAACCCCTGTAACCCCCTCCCCTCATCTCAACCCCTGTAACCCCCTCCTCCCATCATCTCAACCTCTGTAACCCCCTCCTCCCCTCATCTCAACCCCTGTAACCCCCTCCTCCCCATCTCAACCTCTGTAACCCCTTTCTCCTCTGCACCCCTCACTAACACCCACCTCCAACTACACCTCACACTCTGTACCCCCTCCTCCCATCATCTCAACCCCTGTAACCCCCTCCTCCCCTCATCTCAACCCCTGTAACCCCCTCCTCCCATCATCTCAACCCCTGTAACCCCCTCCTCCCCATCTCAACCCCTGTAACCCCCTCCTCCCCATCTCAACCTCTGTAACCCCCTCCTCCCCCATCTCAACCTCTGTAACCCCTTCCTCCTCTGCACCCCTCACTAACACCCTCTTCCACCTACACCTCACACTCTGTACCCCCTCCTCCCCTCATCTCAACCCCTGTTACCCGCTTCTCCCCTACACCTCAACTTCTGTAATACCCTCCTCCCCCAATCCCCTTTGTCTGTAAGCAACTCCTCTCTTGGAAATCCCCTTCTCCTCCTAATCTCTTCCTCTGTATCCCCTCCTCCCCTACAACCCTCCCTTGGTAATATCCTCCACCTTCTAATCCCTTCCTCTATAACTCCTCCTACAGATGTGCTCAGTCACCCTCTCCTTTCCTTCACTGCACCCTCTGTAACCCCTTCCTCCCCTGCGCCCCTCACTGGTACCCTCCTCCACCTACACCTCACACTCTGTACCCTCTCCTCCCTCTACACCCCGTTCTGTAAACTCTTCCTGCTCCTACAACACCTCTGTAACCCACTCCTACTCTTGACAACAGCCTCTGTAAGCCCACTCCAGTCCCCACACTCCACCCTCTGTAATCCCTGCCTTCTCTATATCCCCTCAGTCATTAATACCCTCCTCCACCTACACCCCACTCTCTGTAATCCCCTCTCCTCCCCAATCCACTCTGCAACCTTTCCTCCCCTACAAGCTTCCCCTGATTAACCCCTCCTCCTCAAAACCCCACCCTCTGTAAACCCCTCATCCCCATACACCCTTGGTAACCCCTTCCCCTATATCTCACCTTCTGTAACCCCCTCCTCCCCTATGTCTCACCCTCTGGAACCTCCTCTTCCTATGCTTCTCCCTCTATAATCCTCTCCTCCCCTTCCTCTGTGTTGTCCTGACTCAGAAATAATTACTAGTCTTCCCCCATGCACCACCTTCACCCCCATGTAAAATCTTTGATATTATGATCACTCTTCCCCAAAACACGTTTGATAATATGTTTCTACCTTAAACGAAATGGGTCTTCTGCCATTTGAAGTTGTTGTCCTCTTGACCTATTATTATTCAGCAAACATTTTCCTTAAGATTAGCCTGTGTTTTTATGCACCTTCTGCTCAGAGTGGAGTCCTCCCTTTCCCTTTGTTCCCTACCTTGCCTCTTCCTTTCTGTCCTGGGGTCTTTAGAACGTGAGTCTCACCTTGGTGGGGACATACCTCCTCTGCAGTCCCTCATTGACTGTCTCTCACCGATGCCCAGCTCAGCGACTGATTCAAGCACAGAAGGAAGCATTTCAGCCAATGGTGTCTATGGCAGGTTCTCAACTTGAGCATCTCTCTTCCCCTCTATCCACTCTTTTCTCTGGATACTTGCCTTTCCCTGACATACCTAATCCAATATCCTGAATTATCCCCTCCCCCTCTTCCTTAGCAAAGTGCCTTGAGATGGTTCTCCAAGTGAACAGCGCTATGTAAATATCTCTAGGTGTTGCTGCGGAGAGGCGAGGTGAAGCCCAACAAAGCACGCCACCACCACCTGCTGGCTGACGATTGAACTACAGACCCATATTCTGCACCACTTTGTCTCACTGTAACTGACGTACAGTAAAACTCTGATTATCTGTTAACTGAGATCAGAAGGTCACCCAGTGCGGATTCCTGCACTCCCTTTTATCTCACTGCTGCCCCTTTTAATGGGATGTTGCCAGGACTTGAAGACGTGAGTTATAGGAAAAAGCTAGGACTTTATTTCCTAGAGCCCTGGAGAATGATTTGATGCAAGTATACAAGATAATGACGAGTATAGATAGAGCAAATGCAAAGAAGTGTTTTCCACTGAAGCTGGATAAGACTAGAACTAGAGGTCATGGATTGAGGGTGAAAGTTGACATGTAAAGGAACTTCACTCAGAAGGGGTGTGAGAGTGTGGAATGAGCTGCCAGCAGATGTAGGGTGAGGGTCGATTTCAGCAATTAAGAGAAGTTTGGGTAAGGACATGGGTGGGAAAGGTATGGAGGCCTATAGTCTGGGTACAGGTCAAAGGGGCCAGGCAATTAATAGTTCAGCAGGGACTAGATGGGCCGAAGGGTCTATTTCTGTGCTCTAGTGTTCTGTGACTCTACTCTAGGATCAGAAAGAATAGGTTTAAGGTGAGAGGGGAAAGGGTTAAAGTGGACCCAAAGGGCAATTTTTTTCTTACAGAGTATGGGTCGATGGAACAAGCTGCCAGAGGAAGTAGGACGGGCATGTATGATTACAATGTTTAAAAGACATTTAGACAGATAACTAGATAGGAAAGTTTTGGTCAAAAACCCCATGAAGAAAGGCCTGTGTCTGAACTGAATGACTCTATGACTTCTGAATTTGTAGAGCATGCTCAAGTTGGGTCTAAGGGCCTGTCTCCATGCTGTATCAATCCTCCAGAAGCAACTTTATACCTTCATATCTACTCACACTCCCACTTGGTCTCATATCATCAACAGAGTTAGGGACATGTCATTTGACTCCCAAGACCTTAACGTGGAACATGAATAGATGGGGTCAAGTGACGACCCTACTGATCCCACCTCCCAAGTGTATTGTAGCGCAGAAAGAGTCCTTCAGCCCATCTAGTCCATGCCAACCTAATCTTCTGGCTAGTCCTGTCTACCGACGTCTGACCATAACCCTGCAAACCCCTTCTATCCGTGTACCTATCCAAACTTCTCTTAAATGTTGCTGCTGAGCCCGCATCTATCACTTCTGCAGGCAGCTCGTTCCGCACTTGCACTGCTCTCTGAGTGAAGAGGGGTTAAACAGACAGAAAGCATTGGACCATCAGGCAAGGACACTATTAATCAGTAACTCACCATCAGCACTCACTCGCTCACCGAGCTCCCCCCTTCCACCTGAACTGCTCACAGACAGTCGATCGCTGCCGGAGGAACCCCTTCCGAAATGAGACCACTGATGATTATCCTTGCCTGTTGGCTCCCGGCTGTTACTGAGCAGAAACCTTCGTAAGTATCCTGAGCCCTGCTGTCGTACGGTTGCTTTGGAGCTGGAAATGTGGCTGAGGAGTCCGAATATGATTTCAGCTCTCAGAAAGGCCCCAGTCAGAGAGGGAAACCACCGATGTTTCTGATGGATTCACGAAAAGGAAAAGTTTAGACGGCTGAGGGTCAAACATAAGCAAAAAGGACTAGCTTAGATGGGCCAACATGGACCAGTTGGGCTGAAGGGCCAGCGTGTGTGCTGTATGAGTTCATATTTCTATGACGTGTACTAATGCAGTCTGCAAAAGACATCGAACTGTACAGCACGGGGCAGAGCCTTCAGCCCGCAATATTGTGTCAAATTAATTAATCTAGCAATTAAACAGCTAACTAAATTAATCCATTCCGTCTACATATGGGCCATATCGCCCTGCCTATCTAAAAGCCTCTATCATATCTGCATCCACCATCTCTAGTCACCCACTACTCTCTGCGTAAAAGACCTGCCCTGCACATCCCTTTTGAACTTTACCCCTTTCCCCTTATTATTACATGCCCCCTATTATTAGATATCTCCACCCTGGGAAAAAGACACTGACTGTCTGTCCTATCAACCCAGTGTGTGCAATATCCTTACACCACGTGCCCTGTAATCCAGCAAGCATCCTGGTGAACCCCTGCTTCCATCCCAATGACAACATTTTTGCCCATCAACACAAATCCCATTTGCCCACATTAGGACCATATCCTTCGGTGCCACGCCCAGAAAAATGCCGCTTTAATGGCGTGGTTGCATTTAAATGCAGGGCTGTGGCAGGGAGAATTAGTGGAGTCAGCTCAGCTGCAGAGTGGCAGTGTCTCATTAACACAAGAGCTTCTGCACACAATGGAAATCTTGAGCGCACACACAGAAAACTGGAGGAACAGCAAACATCCGATTCCCCCATCACCTCAGGCAGCACATTCCAGATGTAAACCACTCTCTGCGCAAAAGAAAACCCAACCCTCAGTTTCCCTTTAAACTCATTCCTCCAGCTTAGACCTGTGCCCTCTTGTTTTGTATGCTCCTACCACAGGGACATGATTCGGACAATCTCCCCTACCTGTGTCAGAGGTGAGAGGATGGAGTTTTAAAAGGGTAGGGTTTTTTCCCGCAGAGAGTTGATGTAACTCCAACCAATATTGAATCACCGTGTAATCTTACTTTGCTTACATGTTACATTATATAACCACACAGAGGGTGGCTGATATCTGGAAAGTGCTGCTGGAAGAGGTGGTGGAGTCAGATGCAATAGCAGGAGATCCCTGGGTTACAAACCACCTGATAGATCTCATCTTATCATCTCATCAGGCCATTCTTCTGTCTCTCCACTTATCAAAGTCTTCGTGGAACTGGGCACGTGGTGTTTACAGGGAGCTTTCGCGGTTTTGGGGAAGGTTACCACAGTCAGCTCACCCGCGGTGCAGTGGTCCTTGGTAAACCCAAGAGATTCAGCATATTCTGGAAATCACACACAATGCTGGAGGAAGTCAGATGATCAGGCAGCATCTATACAGAGGTAGAAACAGTTGGTGTTTCGGGAGTAGCTACCAGAAGTTAGATAAACCGATGCTGTCGGGTTGGAGATGACCCAGATGGAAATCGATGCAAATGGTGAGATCCAACACAGATCGGAGGATCCTGCTGTGGCAGCCTTGACATCAGCAAGACCTGATGTAGATTGGGGACCACTTGGTTGAGCATCTTCACTACATCCGCTGCAAAAGGCAATATCACCAGGCCGGCCATTTCAATTCAACTTATCATTCCCATCATGACATCTCTGTCCATGGCCTCCTCTACTCCAACACCAAGACCAAACTCAGATTGGAGGAGCAACACCTCGTATTTCCTTCTGGGTAGCCAACCTGATGGCATGAACATCGGTTTCTCTGATGTGTGGTAATTTCTCCCTCCTCCCTCCATCCTTCTCTCCTTGTGCATTCTGATCACACTCTCATCCCTCCTCTTCTCCTCACCTGCCTTCCTACTTCCCTTTCTCCCATGGTCCACCCTCTCTGCTGTTAGATTTCTTCTGCTTTGACTTTTCCCTCTTCTGCCCAGCTTCTTACCTCGTCCCCCTCCCTGCCCACCCACGATCCCTTTCATCTAGTCTCACCTGGCACATGCCAGATGTACTCCTCCCCCTCCCCACACCTTACTCTGCCTCTGCTCCCTTTCCTTTCCAATCCTGATGAAGGGTTTTGGTCCGAAACATCAACTTTCCACAGATGCTTCCTGACCTGCTGCGTTCCTCCAGCATTTTGTGCGTGGCAGAGTCTGAGGTGATCTACAGTGTTGCTGATACCCCGGGGCAGCTGCCTATCTCCTCATTGTGGTGGCACCCTGTCCGCTGCAGGTACCTCATCACCGCCCCCAGTGTTGTTCATGTTGGCCTGGACACCACCATCGCCCTGCAAGTCTTTGAGTCCTCCACTAACGTGACAGTCACCATCTACTTTGAGCAGCCACTGGAGGAGGCGATGGATCCTCGGACCTTCTCGGAGAAGTACAGGGTGGAGCTGAGCACGAGGAACAACTTCACTCAAATGATCCATGCAAAGGTAATCAGTCCTACTCCAGGTATCGGCCGGAATTCACACCCACATTTCCTTTGGTCAGCAACGGGCCCTCACCACCTGGGACATGCCCTCTTCTCATTACTACCATCAAGGAGGAGTACAGGAACCTGAAAACATACACTCAACAATCCCTCCACCCTCTGATTCCTGATCAGACCATGGACCTATGGACACTATCTCACTAGCAACACACATAAAATGCTGGAGGAACCCAGCAAGTCAGGCAGTAAGAGCGGAGGCAAGTGAACAGTTTTGGGCGGTGCCCCTCCCTCAGGACTGGAGAGGAATCCAGAATAAGAAGTTGGGTGGGGAGGGGAAGGAGTACAGGCTGGCAGGTGACAGGTCAAACCAGGTGAGGGGGCTAGTGGGGGAAGAAGCTGGGTGGTGATAGATGGAAGAGGTAAAGGGCTCAAGAAGAACAAATCTGATAGGAGAGGAGTGAGCAATGGGGGAAAGGGAAGCAGGAGGGGCACCACAGGGAGGTGATAGGCAGGCGTGGAGAAGAGGGGTGAGAATAGGGAGTGCAAAAAGAGAGGAGGGGAGAAATCTCACTGTTCCTCTTTTGCACAGTTTTTAAGTTCCTTATTGTAGCATCATATCTTTTTATATCTTGCTGTACTGCTGCCACAAAACAATAAATTTTACAACATAGGTCAGTGATTTGATTCTGATTCTGACAACTATAGGGAAATTAGATATTTGGACCCCGGGAAAGAGATGCTGACTACCTACCCTATCTTTGCTTTTCATAATCTTACAGACTCTCTGCCAGGCCATCCCCCAGCCTCTGCCACGCCAGAGGAGACGATCTGAGTCTGTCCAGCCCAGGTCAGGGTTCTGTTGCAGAGAGCTGATTTCTTCTTCAGTCAGAAACATCCATTTTTATAATAACCCTTATTGTATCACTCTGTAAACATGTGCCATAATTCTTCCATTTCATTGACTCTTCACCCTTAACGCCATGCACAATATATTCTATCCTGTTTTTAATGAACACCACCTCTTCCGGCAGCACCTTCCATACATCATGGTGGTCATACGCTTCTTTGGGAAAAGCTTACCCTTCAGATCCACCTTGAAACTCTATCCTGTCACCTTAAACCTCCACCCTTTACTTTGTGATACTCTTAGAATGGCAGAAAGATTTTGACTACCTATCCTATCCTTGCCTCTCATAATCTTACACTTATCAGGTCAAGCCCTCAGCCTCCGTTGCTCCAGTGTGGCCAGTCCTGTAATCCAAGCAACACAAAGTACATTTATTAACAAAGTACATACACTGTATGCAACCTTGAGATTCATCTCCTTACAGGCAACAACAACAGACAGCCAGACAGACATACTTTATTGATCCCGAGGGAAATTGGGTTTCGTTACAGCCGCACCAGCCAAGAATAGTGAAGAAATATAGCAATATAAAACCATAAATAATTAAATAATAATAAGTTAATCGTGCCAAGTGGAAATAAGTCCAGGACCAGCCTATTGGCTCAGGGTGTCTGACACTCCGAGGGAGGAGTTGTAAGGTTTGATGGCCACGGGCAGGAATGACTTCCTATGACGCTCAGCGTTACATCTTAGTGGAATGAGTCTCTGGCTGAATGTACTCCTGTGCCTAACCAGTACATTATGGAGTGGATGGGAATCATTGTCCAAGATGGCATGCAACTTAGACAGCATCCTCTTTTCAGACACCACCGTCAGAGTCCAGTTCCACCCCCACAACATCACTGGCCTTACGAATGAGTTTGTTGATTCTGTTGGTGTCTGCTACCTTCAGCCTGCTGCCCCAGCACACAACAGCAAACATGATAGCACTGGCCACCACAGACTCGTAGAACATCCTCAGCATCGTCCGGCAGTCTCCTCAGGAAATAGAGACAGCTCTGACCCTTCTTGTAGACAGCCTCAGTGTTCTTTGACCAGTCCAGTTTATTGTCAATTCGTATCCCCAGGTATTTGTAATCCTCCACCATGTCCACACTGACCCCTTGGATGGAAACAGGGGTCACCGGTGCCTTAGCCCTCCTCAGGTCCACCACCAGCTCCTTAGTCTTTTTCACATTAAGCTGCAGATGATTCTGCTCACACCATGTGACAAAAGCAAAGAAACATCATGGAACCCATTAAAAAAACCCAATGTGCAGGAAAAAAGCAAATAATAAAAGTAAGCAACTAGCATTCAGAACTGAAGTTCAGAAAGTGAGTTCACAGCCACGAAGCCAGTCATCACCGCAGCCGGTCCAAGAGCCCGTTAGTTGCAGACCACAGCCTCAGTTCAGTGCAGAGATGAGTAAAACTAGCAGAGCAGGGAGCTGAACCAGCCTCTGGACCCAAATCCTGACTTTTCAATCTGACCCAGCGTTTAAAATGTCCAAACTTCAGGTCATTCCCCGCTCTCGGATTGCACCCTCTCTAGTGCAATCTCACCCTCCCTATAGTGTAGAGACCAGAACTGTACACAGTACTCCCATGTATGGTCTAGCCAGTACTGCTGGGCATTCCTCCCTGTTCTGGACTCTCCAGCGCAAAATATTCTCTGTACTGTGACAAACAGGAGAAAATCTGCAGATGCTGGAAATCAGAGCGAGACACACAAAATGCTCAGCAGGCCAGGCAGCATCTATGGAAAAGAGAAAACAGTTGACATCTCAGGATGAAACCCTTCATCAGTACTGTTCTGTACTGTGCCCCATCAATCCTTCCTTACCACAACCCAAAAGGACATCTTTTAGTCTGTTGGCTTCATGCCAACCCTCACCTGTCCCATCCCACCTCTCCTTGATACCCTGTCAGCCTTCATTCTCATTCGCCTGGCCTATTAATTACCTCTCCCCTCTAGATTCTACCACTCACCCACACTTGGGGCAATTAGCCAACATGCATGTTGTAGGGACGTGGGGGGACCACACTCTGCAGGTGAAATCCGCACCATCACGGAGAGAACAGGCACGTGGACAGCTCCAGAGGTCGAATTGCATCCTGGTTCTCTGGAGCTGGGAGGTAATGGCACTTCCTGTTGCCTTGCAAAGGTCGGGGTTGCACAGTTCTGTTCAGGGACTGCGTGTCGGAGGGGAAGTATCTGTTCTTGAATCTGGTGGTGTGGGAATTCACGATTCTGTATCTCCTGTCCAATGGGAGCTGTGAGAAGATGGGGATCTTGGATGATGGAACCAAGCCAATGAGATACAACTGAAATAGGAAGAGGAATAGTCCATTTGGCCCCTTTGTGCCTGCTGTACCATTCGGCATGGTCTTTCCCTCTCCCATTCGTCCCTCATTGTCCAAGAGTGATCCATTGAGGTACTGAGTTACCCGGAGCAACTTGGGTAACATGGTAGTGAAGCAGCTTGTGTAATACTACCACAGTGCCAGTGACCCGGGCTCAGTTCTGCCGCTGTCAGAAAGGAGATTGTACGTTCTCCCTGGGTCACATGGGTTTGCCCCGGGTGCTCCCCTTTCCTTACACGTTCCAAAGACGTACAGGATAGTGGGTAAATTGGTCGCATGGGTGTAATCGGGCCGCAGGGTCTCATTGGAATGAAAGGGCTTGTTACTGTACTGCGTCTCTAAATAAATAGAAAATAGATTTTTTTCTTCTGATTTATAGGAGATAGTGTAAGCACAGATGATCTGAAAGACTATATTTATTTGAAAATAGGAATTCCTTCTTTGAACTCAGACCCTCAGCAAGGTCTACATGCCTTGTTGGGGTTTTATCTGCCTCCTTGGTATGGGTGACAACGCCCTCCAGAAACCTCAGCTCCAGCCCACTCCTCGAAGCTCACCCTCTGTCATAAAGGCTTTCTTCTTTGGAATCAGCCCTGCCTCAGCACCTCACATTTCTTTCAGGCATCAAGGAGGCAATTCAACCCGTCTAGATCTATCAGTCCCATTGCTCAAGTTGCATCCCTGTAATATTCTCCATCACAACCCCCACCAATTCTCCCACCTCCTGCAGGGGCAATTTACAGTGGCTAGTTAACTCCCGTCATTGGAATGCGGCAGGAAGCCATTCTGAGTTAGGGAGAGAGGTTAAGCAGGTCGGGACTTTATACCTTGGAGTGTGGGAGAATGAGAGATAGTCAAAATAACAAGGGGCATATACAGGGGCAATGCACACAATCACTTCCCCAGGGTTATGGAATCAAGAACCAAAGGGCATTGGTGTAAGATGGGGGTGGGGGGGAGATTTAATAAGAACCTGAGGAGCAACATTTTCTCTCAGAGGGTGGTCAATGTAATGAATGAGCTGCCAGAGGAAGTTGTTGAGGTAGGTACATTAACATTATTTAAGAGATACCTGGACATTATGTGGATAGGAAAGGTTTAGATGGCTATGGGCTAACTGCTGAAAAATGGAACCAGCTCAGATGGGAACCTTGGCAGGGACCAACAGGGCCGAAGGGCCTGTTTCCATGGTGTATGCTATGACACTTCTATGACACACAGGGACAGCAGGGTCCAGAAGGGCCGAAGGGCCTGTTTCCACACTGTATGATACGACATTTCTATGACACACAGGGACAGCAGGGTCCAGCAGGGCCAAAGGGCCTGTTTCCACACTGTATGATACGACATTTCTATGACACACAGGGACAGCAGGGCCCAGCAGGGCCAAAGGGCCTGTTTCCACACTGTATGATACGACATTTCTATGACACACAGGGACAGCAGGGTCCAGCAGGGCTGAAGGGCCTGTTTCCACACTGTATGATACGACATTTCTATGACACACACGGACAACGTGCAAGCTACACTCAGTGCCCGAAGTCAGGATTGAACCTGGTTCTCTGGGAGGCAGCTGCACTATTAGATGTCACATCTCCGATTAGACCCTGGAGCCTTACGCTGTTGATCTGCCTCCATGGGCGTAAGTTGTATCACGAATAATTCCACCCAACGTTACTTCCACAGATTCTTCCAGGGAATACAGCTCACCTGAACTTCAACTATGGAGCGCAGTACGCAACTCTTGTTGCTGAACTCTCCCCACCATTCAACGTGACCAGAAAGGCTCCCATCCAGCTGAGATCACGACCCTACTTTATCTACATAGTGACTGATAAACCCACTTATGCTCCTAATGAAAATGGTAAGTAACACGACAACTTCAGGTGTAAGCCCGTGGTTTATTCTTACTGTAATGCTGGTTTCAGAGGGCGGGCAATCTCCTCGCTACCCCAACGGGTAATGACATTCGACCCTTTGGATTCTTTGGAGCGCAGGAGAATGACACAGGTTTAGGGTGTAGGGAAAGAGGGAAAACCGAAGGGGAGTTTGGGAGGCAACTTTTTCCATACAAAGGGTGATGTGTGTATGGAATGAGCTGCCAGAGGAAGCGGCTGGGACAGGTACAATAATAACTTTTAAAGGAGAGTTGGACAGGCACATCAGTTGGAAGAATGTGGTGTTATCGAACCAACATATATCCTTGACAGGGTAAATATTGAGATGTTTCCAGCATGGAAGTGTAGTGATTGAGGGGACGTACGTAGTTAGAAGACCATAAGATCATATGATGTAGGAGCATATTTAGGCCATTCAGCCTGAAGAATCTACTCTGCCTTTGAATCGTGGCCAATTTTCTTTTCTCAACCCCATTCTTCCACCTTCTCCCCATAACCCTTAACCCCCTTACCAATCAGAACCTATCCATCCAGGCCTTAAATACATGCAATGACTTGACCTCCACAGCCCACTGGGACAACAAATTCACAGATTCATCACCTCAGGCTAAGGAAGTCCCTCCTCATCTCAGTTCTAAAGAGACATCCTTTTATTCTGAGGCTGTGCTGTCTGGTCCTAGACTCTCCCACAACTGGAAACAATCTCTCTACATCCAACCTATACAGGCCTTTCAGCATCCAATAGGTTTCAAAGAGACTTGCCCCTAATTCTTCCAAAGCCTGTCAAGTACAGGTCCAGATACATCAAACACTTCTCATACATTAAGCCTTTCCTTCCCAGAATCATTAGAGGCAGCTTGACCCGTAATGTTGTGCCAACCAGTAAAAACCAACTCCATTTTCAATACAACCCTTCCTACCTACACAGCCCATAAACCTCCATTTTCCTTACATCCATATGCCTACTCAAGCATCTTTTAAGGGTTCCTATTATATCAACATCTACCACCAACCCAGGCAGTGCATTTGATGCAATTAGTACTCTCCGTATAAAAAAAACTACCGCTATTGTCTCCCCTAAATTTTCCTCCACTCACCTTAAATAGATATGTTTTGGTGTATGACCCAACTCCACTTAATTTCTCCTGATGAGAGAGTCCCTGGAGTGGCCTACTGAACCTTTGTGGTAGTGTCTCTGTGACAAGTCCATCCTCAGCCTTCCTATTTTGTACACCAGAGTGATTCCACTCACATTTTCCCCCAGGAAATCAAGCTACCTTATTTCTGTCCCTCCCCCTCAGCTTTGGAATGCGGTTATACACTCTTCCTCCTCCTCGCAAGAGATAGTGCTCTTGTTTCTCTTTCTTTCCCAGGCTTGGGAGATCAAGAACTAGAGGGCACAGGTTTAAGGTGAGAGGGAAAAGATCTAAGAGGAGCTTTCCATTCAGAGAGTGGTGTACATATGGAATGAGCTGTCAGGGAAGGTGTCTGCGACAGGCTGTTACGTACCAGCAGCAATAGCTCACACACTGAGTTGGGTGTTAATGTTAAAACCACTACTGTATCTTTATTAGTATCTACTTATAATACAGTAACTTAAACAAGATAAACAGAAGTTAACAGTATTATGCGTATACATCAGTGTGGCTCCAAGCTTAGGAACGATTCTTAAGGTCGTAAGATTCAGGTGGCAAAGTAGAAAGGTTTGGTAACCCATGGAATAGATGATGGGAGAGAGATTTGTAATCCATATAGAATTTACATAGAGAGAGGGCGATACAAAGAATTGCAGGTTCCACACTAGTAAAATGAAATAATAGTCGTTGAAGATCCTGTCTGAAATCCACTTAGAAATATCACTAGGTGACAGTCACAGGAGTATCGTCTTCAAGTGGTTACCACATAGCACCCCGATTCCAGGTAAGGGGCCAACAAAAGTGATACCACAGGACGCTCCAACAAATCCACACATGGATTATACGAAGTGACAGTCACACTTCCATTGAGCACTGCGTGACAATAATTAACCCAATCTTTTGGGCAGAGGAGAGTATGGAACTCCCATTCACGATACAACAAAACTGGATATCTCTCTCTCTCTCTCTCCCCCTCCCCCTCTCCCTCTCCCTCTCCCTCTCCCCCTCCCCCTCCCTCTCCCCCTCCCTCTCCCCCTCCCTCTCCCCCTCCCTCTCCCCCTCCCTCTCCCCCTCCCTCCCTCTCCCTCCCTCCCTCTCCCTCCCTCTCTCCCTCTCCCTCCCTCTCTCTCCCCCTCTCCCCCTCTCTCCCACTCTCTCTCTCTCTCTCCCTCTCTCCCTCCTTCCCTCTCTCCCCCTCCCAGTTTAAGTCTGCAGCAGGCTGCCATGGGACGTCATAGCCCCGCCTCACTCAGGCACCTACAGCGACACTCATTGTGAATGAACCTCCAGTCTGGTAACAAGGTACAATAATAACTTTTAAAAGGGAGTTGGACAGGCACGTCGATTGGAAAGGTTTAGGAAGTTATGGGCCAAACGCTGGCATTTGATGGCTGGATGAATAAAGTATCTATCTATCTATCTATCTATCTAAATGGTACTCATTTGGACGGGGACTCTTGGTCGATGTGGACAGTTGGGAAGAAGGGCCTCTCTCCATGCTGTATAACTCTTTGACTCTAATACAGTGGGAAGGCATTTGGTGCCTTCCTGGGCCCACAACTGTGACTCAGAGGCAGATATCAGATGAATTTATGAGTCTGTTCACTGAATTGCTCTGTTCCTCTAAGCTGCATGGTCACGAGGGAACCGAAATGCTCCCTCACACATAGCCTTTATTGCCACGCGGCTGGAATTTTTAAAATATAATGTTATTACAAAGAGGTGTGCAGTTTTCAGGCCATGTAAAAATTTCCAACTCAGAGCAATGGTTGGTCTGTGTAGCTGTGAACAAAATTAGAGAGAACACTACTGAATAAAGAAACATCTTCAAATTTCCCCACTGCATTGACAAGTTCCTGTTTATTGACATTATTTCCAATTATACTTTTTTGCAGTACATTATCAAATCTTTACATTCGATCAAGAAATGAAACCAATAAACTGCGTGGTTGACGTTGAAGTATTGGTAAGTTGTGGTCCAGTTGTTTTTCCTTGATCTGGTCTTAAACTATTGTGGAATAACCAATATTTTACAGTAATATTTCAGTTGGCTGATACAATAGGGATGTTTAACAGACTCTGAACAGATGCATGGATGAAAGGAAAATGGAGATCTATGGCCCTTTGTTGGAGAGAACGGTTAGAATGATCTTCGAGCAAATTCAGAGCTTGCACAACATTGTGGGCTGAAGGGGTATTCTATGTTCTATGTCTTCTGAAACCTCTTGGTTTACCTTCTTATCTACTGTATTATATTATACTCAACAGAATTAAGCCAATCATCACAGGCTGAATGTATCTTGAACCAAGAGGACACAGTTGTAGAGTTCATAGAGCTTCAAAAACAGGCCATTCAGCCCAATGTGTCCCTGCTGGCCATCGCACCTACCTACCCCAATCCCATTTCCTTGCATTTAGTTGGTAACTTCCTTGGCCTTGGTGAGTCAGCTGCTTGTCCAGATACTTCTCCAATGTTGTGAGAATCTCTGCCTCCACCACTCCTTCAGACAGTGCATTTCAGATTCCAGCCATCCACTGGGGTGAAAAATACACCCTCTCAGATTCCCTCTAAACTCTTTAACTCTCACCTTATATCTATATCTTCTTAGTTGGACAACTCCACAATGGGAAAAAGATTCTGTACCCCACAATTATCCCCCTCACAAATTTATATCTCTCTATCAGGTCAACTTCCTCCACTCCAATGAAAACAAGAAAAGTTTTTCCCATCTCTCCCTATAACTAAAATGTTCCCATGCAGACAACATCCTGGTGAATCTCCTCTGCACCCTCTCCAGCGCAACACACATGCCAAATGGAGCTGCATGCAATACTGTCGTTGTGTTGTTTATTGCTATTTATTTATATTTGTATTTGCACAGTCTGTTCCCGTTTACAGTTACTGCCCTATAGATTTGCTAAGTACACCCTCAGGAAAAAGAACTTCAGGTTTGTACGTGGCGGCATGTATGTACTCAGATAATAACTTTTACTTTGAACTTTGAACTAATGCTTTCTAAAAGTTGTAACATGAAGTTCCAGCTCTTTAATTCTGTTCCACAGCTGATGATGGCAAATCTCCCACTTGCCTCTTCATTGCATATCTGTCTGTACAGCCACATTCATGGACCTATGAACTTGCACCCCAAGGTCCCTCTGCCAACACTCCCTGCCATTTCCCGTACATGTCCTACCCTACTTTGACCTTTCAGAGTGCAGCACTTCACGTTTTTCATCATTTACGGTATTGGTCTGCAAAAGTCCCGTGGACGTATTACCCCCAGGGGAATTCCACTCAGATCACAGGGAGAACGTGTAACACCCCCACAGAGGAACAGCTGGGATTGAACCTGGGTCTCTGGAGCCCTTGGGCAGTGGCTGTACCTGGTGTGCTACTCTGCCGATGCAGAGCTCACAGCCACCGAGGAGCCCGGTTTGGAATCAGAGCTGGTTAGTGGCAACATCTCGACTGTAATGATTAACCTTGTTTTTATGTTGACCCTCTGTAGTGTTGATCTTTATCGATCTCCGTTATCAATGAACTGTAGGTGTCCTCCTGTGTTTCCAGGATTCAGATGGCCGTGTCTTGTCAACTCTGGAAGGGCAAAATGAATCCAGTTCATTTCACACTGGGGAGATCAGCTCTAAGTCTGAAATGTAAGGTTCCACCTACTGGCTTCACTGAATGTATTTCTCTAATCTGCACCTCCTGTAATCATAAGGAAAGGCACAGCAGTGTCTTTACATTCATAGATAGTTACAGGTCTTATGCGGAAAGGTGGCGCAAGCTAGGACTTTGGAGCGAAGGTAGACAAGGAGTAACTTCATAGTGAGGTATAAGATGGTAAGAGGCAAAGTTAGAGTTAGTAGACAGCACTGTTCTCCCAGGGCGACAATGGCCAAATCCAGAGGAAATAAGGTGAGTGGAGGGAGATGTCAGGGGTAGGAATTTGAAGCTCCTGGAGCATGTCGTCAGGAGTGGTGGTAGAGGCTGGTACATTGGGGATATTTCAGGGACTTTTAGATCAGCACATAGATGAAAGAAAAACGCGAAGTTATGGACCACGTAGGAGGAAGGGAGTACGTTTATATGGGTCAGAACAACATTGTGGGCCGAAGGGCCTATACCGCGCCGTACTGTTCTAAGATTATGGATGTTTGCCATGTCACCGAGCACTCACTTCTACAGATGTCCTGACCGGCTGTATCATGGTCGGGTACAGTACAGTGATTTGAATGTGCAGGAATGTAAGAAGTTTCAGAGAGCACTGGAATCAGCCCAATACATTACAGGCACATCCCTCCCACCATCAGTAGTATCAACAGGAGGTGCTGCCTCAAGAAAACAACAGCAGTCATCAACAATTCCCATGTCAGCTTCGCACAGCCACCGTCGGGCAGGGGCCCACACCACCAGGTTCAAGAGCAGCTTCTTCCCTTCAATAACCCGAAGGGCGAGCAGTACCCGTGATGGCCCTCACTGAGTCCACCACTCTCTGCAGCCTCTAGTGTCCTGTGAATGGAGTTTCCATACCAGGCAGTGATGGAAAACCCTACTCACTGCCTCTTTCTAGCAACACTATGACCACTTTGCATTAAAATGGACTGTTTTATTCTAATTTTGTTCCTTCTTGTAAAAATGTGTATGATTCATGTTCAATTTGTGTTTTTCTTGTGAATGCTGCTATATAATGCCTTGTGTCTGTGATGGTGTTACAAGTAAGTTTTCCATTGCACCTGCGTGCGTATGTACTTGTGATTATGACTATAAACTTGAATTTGACTCTGAAATTGCAGAAGACCAGGACAGAGACCCAGTACCCAAACTCTTCCATCCACTCAGCATTATTTATTTGGGAAGGGATGAATGTTGAAGATCAAAATGTGTTTAAAATCATGAGGGGCATAGATAGGGTGAATACTTAGATTTTCCCCCCAGGGGAAGAGAATAACACCATTCATGTTTATTGTCATAGGCAGGCATACATAAATGTCAAGAAAGTTATTTTTTGGCAGAAGCAAACGTTGTGGAACATAAATTGACAGAAGCTTAAATTAACATAAATCATACACAGTTTACAAAACAAAAATAAGCTTAATGACACCAGAGAAACAGAAATCTAGTCTGAGGTGGCGTTAAGCCTTTCAGCCACATTGATTCATCTTATTTTCCCCGCATTCCCTTCAACTCCCCCTAGATTCTACCCCTCATCCATACACTGCATGTCCTCGGGGTGTGGGATCCACAGGAAACCCATGTGGTCACATGGAGAACATGCAAACTCCACACACACAGCGCTGGAGGTCGGAATCGAACCCTTGTCTCCAGAGCTGTGAGGCAATGGCTCTGTAGTGCTTCCCAGTGAATGTGGTTGGGAAATCTCTTTTTACATGACACTTAAGAGATGTGTGGTCATGGTTAATGCCCTTTGAAGCAAAGCTCTTGACAAAAACAACCCTGTGTTCAACAAGGCTCTTCCAGCAGCTGACGTGGTGTCAGAGAGCTGTAAATCATTTCAGATCTAAAAGTAAACTGCAGAGCTGGAACCTGAAATAAAACCCATCAGATGAGGCAGTGTCTGTGATGAGAGAAACAGTGTTAACATGACATAGAGCAACAATGGATAGAATCTCTGCCTCTTCCCCAGACACCCAGGTTCAATTCCATTGCCTGTTTGCGGAGTTTGAACATTCTCCGTGACTCCAGGATGCTCCAGTTTCCTCCCACATCTCAAGCTGCAACGAGAAGATGTACAGGTTGATGGGATAATTGGTAACTTGCCCCCAGTGTGTGGGTGAGGGGTAGAATCCAGGGTGAGTTTGTGTGAATGTGGGGAGAATAAAATGGGAACAACACACGTCCTGACGAAGGGTCTCGGCCCGAAACGTCGACAGCGCTTCTCCCTATAGATGCTGCCTGGCCTGCTGCGTTCCACCAGCATTTTGTGTGTGTTGTTTGAATTTCCAGCACCTGCAGATTTCCTCGTGTTTGCAAACTAAAATGGGACCAGTTCAAGTTCTAGTTTATTGTCATGGCCACACTTCCCTGGAGAATAAAGGAAAATGACCTTTTTGCAGCACCGTCTCTGTACATTATAAACGTGACAGTCACAAAACGCAAAATCTACGTGACAAAATTTTAAAAATAGTCAGCAACATTAATGCAATTTGAAGGAAGCATAGAACTAGGATTCTTCTGGTTGGTTCATGATGTGGGGAGTGGGGAAGAAGCTGCTGTTGAACATTGAAGTGTGGGTCTACAGGCTCCTGCACCTCCTGCCTGGTGGCAGAACTGAAGAGAGGGCATGGCCCGGGTGGTGGGGTCCTGACGGTGGATGTCACCTTCCTGAGACGTCACCTCTTGTACGTGGGCACGGTGGGGAGAGCTGTGCCCATGATGGGTCTGGGTGTGTCCACCACTCGTAACAGTTTGCACTGTTTCCTTATCAGTCAGCTGTTATGGAGCACTTTACACACTATATCTCACTATAGCTCAACATTTCAATTTCAACACCCTTCAATACAACTAGGACACAGGTGTTTTTAATGAAGCAGTCTTATGTCATGTTTGATTTCTTAATTTACAGGAATGGCATGTATCAAATACGGGCAAAAGTCAGCAAAAACTCTGAATATTATGGCTTGAAGAAGTTCCTAGTTCAGAAGCATGGTGAGTTCATCCCCTTACAGTGCGTGGCGCGAAGACTGTAAGACATAGGAGTAGAATTAGGCCATTCGGCCCATTGAGTATGCTCCACCTTTCCATCATGGCTGATTTATTATCCCTCTCAACCCCATTCTCCTGCCTTCTGCCTGTGACCTTTGATGCCCTTACTAATCAAGAACCTATCGGCCTCCACTTAAAATAAACTCAGTGACTTGGCCTCCACAACCATCCATGGCAATGAAGTCCACAGATTCACCATTCTCTGGCTAAAAAAATTCATTTTCATCACTGTTCCAAATGGATGTCCCTCTATTTTAAGGCTGTGCCCTCTGGTCCTGTTGGCAGAGTGCCACTGTAGGAAACATCCTCTCCACGTCCACCCTATCTAGGCCTTTCAATATTTTAGAGATTTCAATGAGATCCCCTGCATTTTTCTGAACTCCAGTGAGTGCAGGTCCAGAGATATCAAACGCTCCTCATATATTATCCCTTTCATTTACTTTGCATTTGTCTTCCTTAACAATGGCTCAACCTTTAAGTTACACTTTAGGGAATTCTCATACCTGTGCACCTCTAGTTTATGAATTTTCTCCAGAAGCAATCCAGAAATCTGAAAACCTGCCCAGTACACCACTCCCTCAGCTACTCCTTCATCTGTACGACCATCCTATTCCTGTTCTGACTAACGTGTGGTACTGGGTGTAATAGAGAGATTACTGCCTTGGAAGCGCTATTCTTCAGCTTCCTTCCTATACTCACTGCGAAGGACTTCTTTCCCCTTTCTACACCACAATCTCTAGCTGCTCGCTCTCCATCTTGAGAATCTTTTACAGTTGCTTTAAGACATGGTGGACCCCTAGCATCTGGGAGGAGACATACCATCCGGCCTTCTCTTTCACGGGTACAGAATCTCCTGTCCTTCTCCCTAGCTATGGAGTCTCCTATCACTATTGCTCTGCCTGACTTCACCCTTCCCTGCTGAGCCTCAGAGTGGGCCACAGTACCACTGGCCTGCTGATAGGGCATCCATTCCCACAGCAGCATCCAAAGTCTTTTACTGGTTGATGAGGCGAATGGTTGGAGGGTAACCCTGCACTGTCTGCTTAAGTACCTTACTTCTCCAATGGTCACCCATCTACAATCTGAAGCCTGCACTCTGGGTGAACCACCTCAGTAAAAGTCTCATCTATAAGGTTTTCAGCCTCCCGAATGGTCCTGAGAACATCCCATACATTGACCTTGTCAGTCAGGAGCTGAAGTTGGGTGCACTTCCTGCAGATGTAGTTATCAGGGAGACTGTTAGGTACCCAGCCTGCACCTGTTTTCACCTAAACCTGTTGAGCCATAGCCTGGCCACTCTAGCACTGACCACTCTACAAAGGTCACTCCACTTACATCTCACATCTTTTTTATCAGTTCCTGCAAGTCCCTAAGAGATTATTATGATTGTATCCCACCAATAAGTTCCAAAAGGTCCCAAGCTCTTTTTAAACCTTGCGCTGCCTCACCAATAAATGTCTTTTTGTGATGATTGCAGCTCACTGAAAACCAGACCATGCTTGGGTTGCCTGAACTACAACCTCAGATTTTCATTCAATACTGTCTACCTGACCTTTCCAATCTGTGATAGCTTTCGGCCCAATCCATTAATCACATTCCCTCGCTTTTTCCCTCTGAAACCCATTCTCCCCATGTTCCCATCAACTGCCTCACCCACACACTAGACCAATTTATAATGATGAATTTACCACTGACCTGCATGTCTTTGGTATGTGGGAGGAAACTTGAAACACAGGGGGAAACACTTGCAGTCACAAAATAAACATACAGACAATGCCAGGTTGTGGGATTGAACCAGGGTCTCTGGGACTTTGAGGCAGTGCCATCACTTTTCCCTGTCATGTCCTGGGGCCAGGATTATTGATATCTAGTCTTCCTTTGAGCAAGGTATGACTTCAACTATAAATGCTTCCCTTCAGCTTCTCTGGGGGTTTAATGGAGACACATTTCCCTCCTCAGACGCTGCCTGACCTGCTGAGTCCCTCATGAGTTTAGTCACAAGGGGTTTTGAAGATGCTGGAAATGTTGAGTGAAAGCCACAAAATGCTGGAGGAAATCAGGAAGATAGGCACCATCGAAGGAGAAGAATGAACAGTTGACATTTTGGGCTGAGGCCATTCACCAGAACTTCATCAGGATGCTTTATCCTGATGAAGGGTCTTGGCCTGAACTGCTGATCTGATGAGTTCCTCTGGCACTCTGTGTGTTTTCCTCCCAAGTTTTGTGTTGCTCTCAGAGTTTTATCCACCAGGTCTCATTGAGACCACACTTGCATCATCACCAGGGATGGTGACTCTCATCTCACCCCAGGAGTCTGGTGGTTCAGTGTCTGTTTGGGCCAATGCTGTGTTGTCAGGAGCTGTCTAGACCTGACAAGAACCACGTGTCCAACAGTGAGAAGCGATAGATGTTGGTTTAGGGTTGCTAAAGATGAACATTGGCGGTAATGACAAGTGTCACCAATATCTTTGATGGCCTTGCTTTTAATGACATAGCACCAGTCCAGTGAAACCTGATTGAGATTGGGCTTTGTCTCCTGACCATCACTAGCCAGTTCTTCAGAGAGAAACAGACAGTCACTGTTCCAGATCAAGCCCCTTCCTCCGGACTAGAGAGAAGCCGAGGTCACAGCAGGGTGGGGTGGGGGCAGTGAGAGAGGCTTTCACAGAATCCCAATTAAGGGTCTCGACCTGATATGGCGACTGTGCCTTTCCCTCTGTAGATGTTGAGTCCCTCCTGGGTGCTGTGTTGCTCTGCGTTTCAGCGTCTGCAGTCCCTGGTGTCTCCTTCACCCAGTTGTTTGCCTGGTGCATCCACCAGGAGCCTGCTGTGATTGATGGAGCTCAGGTTGTAAGCAGCACCCCCAGGGAAAGCCTACAGATGTTCAGCCTCTGAGAACATTGAGAAATTACATCAGGTGGAACGGTATGTGACAGAGCTGTACACAACACACAGAAACTATTGGAAGAACTCAACAGGCCAGGCAGCATCTATGGAGGGAAATAAAGAGTTGATTCTTCAATTGATGGATCTTTCCCCTTCTCAACTTAGATGTAGTATCTCAACCTTAGTTTAAAAGAACAGCTGTCTCTCCTAATTTTATACATTTCCATCATGTCTCCCAGAAGCACCAAAGAAAACAACCTGTGTTTCTCCAGCCTCTCCTTACAGCCCACACCTTGTAATCCAGGCATCATTTTGGTACACGTCTTCTACACTTGGGAGGTGGAGTGCGTATATGCCTCTACCAGAGGAGGTGTAAGGCTGTCCCTCCCCCTGCAGGCCTGCAGGTCATCCCTGGGCAAGGTGTAGCAACTGCTTAGCCCCCTGATCAGAGTCACGTGAAACCATGGGAACAGATGGTGGATGGTCATATGAACAGCTGGTGCATACATAGTCCCATGTAGTGCCTCCTTGCTGGCGTCACGGAAACTGAACTCCTTTTGGACTCAGGCTGGATTACAGAGGATGGGGAGGAGGTCTGGCTTCTGCACACATAGCATGCAGGCCCACTGGTCTGTGGACATGCCCTGGTGCCCACGAACCAGGTCCCCAGCTATGGTCAAATAGCCCTAGAGCCATGTGGGGAGCCTTGGGAGAGATGAAGGCTACAGATGTAAACCCAGAGAGCAAATCTGGAATGGAGCCCTTAACAACACACAAAATGCTGGAGGAACTCAGGAGGCCGGGCAGCACATACAGAAAAAAGTACAGTCGACATTTTGGGGTAAAACTCTTCGGTGGCTGGACATCATTGAACATCCTTGCGGCAACTCTTTGCAGCCAATCTGGTGCCAAATGTTTTGTTTACAACTAGGGAGCTGGACCACACTAGTGAGGCCAAGAGGGTTATCTTGATAACTGGGCATCGCAGGGTCTCCATATCTTCCACCCAGGCTTGTGATGATGATCATCACCACCCATTGTCCTTCGAGACAGACGGATGCCAATGACAACAACAGAATATCACAAGTTCTGGTTTTTTGACCACTGACACCAGGCAGACAATCTCTGAAGAGATCTCTGATAATGGCTGGCGTCACTCGTCTTGTAAAAACTCTGCCCAGAAGAAGGCAATGGCAAACCACTTCTGCAGAAAAACATTGCCATGACAACCATGGTCATGGGAAGACTGTGATCGCCTATGTCATATGAAAGGGCACATAACGAATGAATGGACTTCCAAACTCCCTCCATAACCTCCACATCCTTCCTGTAATAGGACAAACAAAATTAAAGGCAATACCCCAGATGAAGCCTCACCAGAGTTTTATTAAGTTAAATATAACTTCCTGACTCTGGAACTCAGTACCTTGATTAGTAAAAGCAAGCAAGCCATACACATTCTCTGCTACCCTATCAGCCTGTGCGGTCACTTGCAGGGAGTTATGGACTTGAGCCCTCAGACTCCAGTGTACACCAGTGTTGTTGAATGTCCTGTGCAGATTTCCTTTACTTTTCACCCCTCCAAGCACAACACCTCACACTTGCCTGGATCAAACCTTTATTGTTGGTCGGGAGAGGTAGTGCTTGCTGATAGCCTTCCAATAGCTTACAACCTGTCAATAAAATAAATCTTGAATAGAGCTGACATTTGGTAGCAGGACTACCATCGCCTCAGATCAGAGGAGCACAGCTGCACAGTGGATCGACCTGCCGCCTCCTCGCTCCAGAGACCCGGGTTCAATCCCAACCTGCAGTGTTGTCCTTTGCACATTCTCCCCATGACCACGTGGGTTTGCCCCAGGTACTCCACCATGTGCAGGTTGGTGGGTTAATTGGGAAACTTGATGGGAAGGTGTGGAGAATGAAACATGGGTTGCATTAGGATTAGTGCAGCCACGGGGAGGTTGATGGTCAGCACAGATTCTGAGGGGCAGAAGGCCAGCTTCCCTGCTGTGTCTTTCAATGGCTCCATGATTCCGGTCTAGCTGTACAAAGCCAAGCCTCCAAGAAGTGCAGATCTGTATTCCGGTCAAGACGTATCCCCTCTTGTCTGGTCCAGAGGTGAGAGTTATACTGGCCATGATCCAAATCCAGTTTTCCACCTGATTCCACCTGTTTTTCCCCGGAGACCTCAGAGCAGCAAAACTCTGGAGAAGGGATATGTCTCTATTTGCTCAACAGTCCAAGGAATTAACATGACCTTAACCAATGTGACCCAAGCGGCCACAGACGCTTGAATATGGAGCAACAAACAATTTGCAGGAAGAACTTCAGCAAGCTGAAAAGCTTCCTTGGGGGTTGTGGGGTGGTGGAGGGATTGCCGATGTATTGGGCCTGCCTCAGAACACTGGTGCAGCGTTTCCACCAAACTGTCTCTTGACCAACCCCCACAACAGATGCTGCTTCATTCGCTGAGTTCCTCCAGCAGATTGTTTGTTGCCCCAATCTTAACTGAGCATTTGTCTTTAATATTAGGAATGGGAGGGAAGGGGGGCTTTGGGGTTCTAACATTTAACTACCATTCATTCTTTGGGGCGCTCCTCTATTTTCGTAGATGTTTGTGAAGGAAAGGAATTTCAGGATGCATGTTGTATACATTTCTCTGACATTAAATGTACCGATTGAATCACGGTCTTACATCTCAGGAACAGGCCCTGTGGCACACCAAGTCTATGCTAATCATCTGGCCCCTATCTACATCAAATGTGACATCCATTGAGTGCTACTTTTGCTTTGCAAGCGATGTCAATGAGATATTGATAGAAATTCCAGTTACTGATTTTTGTTTTCCAGAGTTGCCCAGGTTTGGCGTGCAGATAATCCCGGACTATTGGTACTATGTGACAAGCAGTGACACATTCCCATTCACGATCCAAGTAGAGTGAGTAATGTCTTCACATCCTCTTACGCTCTGAGAGATCCAGCGGCACTTAACCGGGACCTGAGCTTGTGCCGTGAGTCTCGACCCTCGGTAACAAGCTGTCTGCCCGGAGCCAACGTGTGCCCGTGATCACCTGTCTGACGTTCTCTTTACTTTCCCTGCAGGAACAAAGTGGATGGCATTCTGAATGCTACGGTGATTTTTGGGCTTTCCAGGGCCTCTGGCACGCCAGTGTGTTTATCACAACTGGATCAACATGTGCAGGTGAACAGCTTTCTGACACCCCCTTCCCTTCAGCAATAACAAGGAGACAAAAGGCAGAATTATTCCAAACAGAGAGAGTCATACAGCAGGGAAACAGGTTCACTGGCTCACTGAGTCTGGCGGACCATGAACCACTCCCATTTTGTTCCCATCGCTTTCCCCCTGATTCTGCCACTCATCCAGATGCCAGAGGCAATTCACACGGACAGCTGGTGTATTCAGAGAGACACAACATGAGGAAAGGTCTAACTCTGGTTCACTCTCCCCAAATTCCCATCAAGTTCTACCCCTCACCCAGACACTAAGGGGCAACTTCAAGCAAACAATCAACCTTCCAGACCTGCACGTGCTTGGGATGTGGGAGGATATGGGAGCACCTGGTGGAAAACCACATGGTCACAGGCAGAATGTGAAAACTGTGTGTACAGGCAGCACTAAAGGAGAAGATTGAAGCCAGGTCTTCAGGACAGTGAGGAGGCCGCTCTTCCCGTTAGGCTACTGTGCAACAAAGCATGAAATGTATATTACATTATGATGACCCATTGACTTCCAGCCAATACACATCGGTAGATGTTCTGAGAGGGGATCAGCCTTCCTTGCAAGTGGTGTTAGATTTGGCAATGGTTTGCTATTAAACTGTGCTAGAGTGGGGAGTTGAGGCTTTGGCAAGGAGAGATAGATTTTTTCCATTATTTACCCTTTCTTTCCTATTGCTCATTTAGAGCAGTGGGGATGCCAGGCAGGACTCCTGTGCGATGTAGGAAGAGAGGCAGACCTCCAGTCTCCCTGGCGACTACACCTGCAGGAAGTGCATCCAGCTGTAGCTTCTAACAGACCGGGTTATGGAGCTGGAGCTGGAGCTGGATGAACTCGGGATCATTCGGGAGGCTAAGGGGATGATAGACAGGATATACAGGGAGGTGGCTACACTCAAGGTACAGGTCACAGGTAACTGGGAGACCATCAGGAGGGGGAAATGGGCTAGGATAGCAGGATAGGATGGGATGGCCGTTCCCCTCAACAAAAGGTATACCACTTTGGATACTGCTGAGGGGAGGGTGGGGGAAGTGGGGGGAATGACCTAGCAGAGGAAAGCTGCAGCGGTCAGGTCTCTGGCTGTGGCTCAGATGAAAAGGGGGAAGAAGAGGCAAGCTATAGTGATAGGATATTCATTGGTTAGGAGAGCAGGACGAACGGTCTGTGGACGAGAACGAGGTTCCCCTATGGTACATTGTCTCCTGGATGACAGGGTCAGGGACTTCTCGGATCAAGTCCGCGGCGTTCTTTAAGTGCGGGGGTGAGCAGCCAGAGGTTGTGGTCCATGTCAGTACCGAGGAGATGAGTGGGAGGAGTGACGAGGTCCTGCAAAGTGAGTTCAGGGACATAGGTGCTAAGTTAAAGTACAAAACCTCCAGCGTTGTGATGTCAGGATTGCTACCTGTACCACGTGCTAGTGAGGAACATCACACACTTTAACACGTGCCGAAGGAGATGGTGCTGGAGGGAGGGCTTCAGATTTTTCTGTCACTGGGCCCTCTCTCAGGGAAGGTGGGAGCTGGAGCTGTACAGAAGGGCCATTTTGCACCTGAACTTGAGGGAGATTAATATCCTAATAGGAAGCTTTGCTAGTGCTGCTGCTCAGTGGGGGGGGGGGGGGTTTAAACTAGAGATCCAGGGGGATGGGAACCACAGCACCAGTACAGATAGTGGAGAGGTTGTGGAGAAAAAGCTCAAATATAAATTCAGGAATCGAAAGGTTGAGCATGGTGGGACTAATGTTCTGAGCTGCGTATATTTCAATGTAAGGAGTACAGTAGGAAAGGCAGATGAGCTCAGGGCATGGATCAACACGTGGAGTTATGACATTGCAGTCATTAGTAAGACGAGTTTGCAGGAGGGGCAGAACTGGCAGCTCAGTGTTCTGGGGTTCCATTGTTTTAGACATGATAGAGTGGGAGGGATTAAAGGAGAAGGGGCGGTATTACTAGTCAGGGAAATGTCACAGCAGTACTCTGACTGGAGAGATCTAGTGAGACTTTATAGGCAGAACTGTGGAATAAGAAAAGTATAACCATATATTGGACCGCCCAACAGTCCACGGGATTTAGAGGAGCAACTTTGTAGAGAGATCGCAGAGTGTTGCAAGAAACTTAAGGAAGAATGTGATAGTTCAGTAGACTATTTTAACTTCTTACATAACGACTGAGACTCCCATACTGTTAAAAGAGTGGATGGGAAAGAATCTGTCAACGTGCTCAGGAAAGTTTCCTTAATCAGTACGTAGAAATCCCAACTAAAGAGAGTGCGATACCAGCTCTCTTATTAGGGAATGAGACAGGGCAGGTGACAGAATCTATGCAGATTGCAGAGGAGGAGCTGTTTGCTGTCTTGAGGCAAATTAGGGTGGATAAATCTCTAAGGCTTGACAAGGTGTTCCCTGTGGGAGGCATGAAGGAACTGCTGGGTCCTAGCAGAGATATTTACAGCTGAAGTGCTGGAGGATTGGAGGGAAGCTAATGTTGTTTAGTTGCTTAAGAAAGGCTCTAAGAATAAACCAGGAAATTAAAGACCAGTGAGTTTGACATCAGCTGTTGGTAAGTTATTGGAAGGTATTCTAAGGGATCGCATATTGTATATAAATATTTAGATAGACAGGGACTGAATAGGGATAGTCAACATAGCCTTGTGTCAGGGAGGCCACGTCTAGCCAATCTTATTGGAACTTGAGGACCCGAGTTATAGGGAAAGTGTTGAGGTGCAGAAGCATGTTGGAGTCCAAGTCCACAGCTCCCTGAAGGTGATAGGGTAGTAAAGAAGGCACATGGAGCACTGTCTTTATTAGTCAAGGCATTGAATTCAAGTGTCAGGAAGTTATGCTGCAATTTCATGAAACTCCAGTTAGGCCGCATCTGCAGTATTGCATTCAATTCTGGGTGCCCAGTTTGGGAAGCTTATGTAGAGGGCGCAGAAGTTGTTTACTAGGATGCTGCTTGGATTAGGTGCCATGTGCTCTAATTATTGTCTCTAACCCAGCAGAGAGGAGACCCCGATAGAGGTTTATAAGATTATGAGAGGCATAGATAAGTGTAGACAGCCAGGATCATCTTCCCCAGTGTCGAAATGTGTAACGCCAGAGGGCACAAATTTCTTAGTGAGGCAGGCAAAGTTTTTTACACACAGAGCGGTAGGTGTCTGGGATATGCTGCCAGGGATGGTGACGGAGGCGTATGAGAGGTTATTTATGGACATTGTTTTGTTTTGAAGGGATTAGTTTGATTAGGCATATAATTACTATTTTAATTATTGTGGGCCAAAGGGCCTGTTGCTGTGCTGTGCTGTTCTATGCTCCAGCACCACAAATTCTGCCTGGGTGGTCCACAACCCAGTGGTATGATCATTGTGACCCACTCCTCCCAAAGCTTTGACCCACAGATACAACCCACCACTCTCTGCTCCTCATTCAGATTTCCAGCATGCAAACTGTTTGCAAGTTCCTGCCTTACTGTCTGCGGAACCTTGCGATGCACACATGTAATCCACCCAGATGAGTTGATCAGGGGCCGTGAATGGTGACAAATACATGCCACTCCCTTCTTGTTGCTCTGCGGGTTAATGCCAACTCGTTGCTTCGATTTCCACCGTCAGATGCGGCAAGGAAGAGCAAACGTGACTCTGCAAACAAGAGAGCTTTGGAGAAGCATCAATACGGCTAGAAAACCAGATGAGTTCATTGGCAGCACCCTTTATATTAAGGCAGAAGTGTCAGTCAATAGTAAGTGACTACTTCCTCCAACTTGGTGTTGTGCCCTCCTCTACGTTGACGAGTACAGGCACAGACCTGACGATTGCTTTGCAGACTGGTGCCTCTCCGTCCTCAGTGGCTTCATTGAGTTTACGTCTGCTCGCCATTTCAGCTCCACTTCCCAGTCCCACACTGACCTGTCTCCCCTCGGCCTTTCCCACTGCCACTGTGAGGCTCAAATCAAACTAGAGAGAAGCTGGGTAGTCTGTGATCCAGTCGTGCGAGCACTGGATTTTCAGATTCGTACATTATTGTGGTCTTAAATTCCTTTTCCCTGAATCACAAAGAGGGCTTCTTCATTGTAGAGTCGTACAGCGCAGAAACATGTCCTTCGGCCCATCGAGTCTGTTCTGAACTTCAACCACCTGTTTACAACAAGCCTATACTAATTTCACTGTAATCACCCCCACATTCTGATCACCCTGCCCCCCCCCATCAATTCTACCCCTCGCTAACACTGGGAGCAATTTCCAGTAGACAGTTAATCCACCAAGCCACATGTCTTGGGGATGGGGGAGGTGACAGAACCACTCAGGGAAAACCAGTATGGTCAGGGGGAGAATCTGCAAACTCCACACGCTGACAGAACTGGAGGTTGGGATCGAATCTAACTGTTATGAAAAAATCCGTTCTAAAGCACCTTTTTATGTTTCACCAAGCGGAAGTGGTTGCACAAACACAGATTTCTGTTATTTTCTCTGCAGAATATAAAGAAACGAAGCTTCTGGACAATATACCTTTTCGACTCTCCCACTATAACATCAGCTTGGCATCAATGAAACCATACTTCACTCCAGGAGCTCCATTTAGTGTCCCGGTAGAGTTGTATTTATTATTAACTGTGTGTGTGTGTGTGTGTGTGTGTGTGTGTGTGTGTGTGTGTGTGTGTGTGTGTGTGTGTGTGTGTGTGTGTGTGTGTGTGTGTGTGTGTGTGTGTGTGTGTGTGTGTGTGTGTGTGTGTGTGTGATGGCTTCTAGTTGTGAGAACTTTGATCGGAGGGATAAAGGATTTGGTCTCTGGGCAAGTTTGCCTCAACAAGACACCAGGGGTGTAAACACAAGAGACTGCAGATGCTGGAATTTGGGACAACATGCAAAGCACTGGAGGAACTCAGCGGGTCAAGCGACTTCTACGGAGCGAAATGGACAGTTGACATTTTGAGTCACGGCCAATGTAGACGAAGGATCTCAGCCCAAATCATCAACTATCTACTTCCCTCCATAGACGCTGCCCGACCCGTTGAGTTCCTCAAGCATTTTTTGTGCATTGCCGAGGGACCGGGGGCTCGGTAATTTAAAAGTTACTTCAGGTCCATTGAATGTATCAAGGGTTTTAAATCCTTTACCCAATTAAAATTTATTACTGCACTTTTATTGAGAACCAACAGGATCCTGTAAAATGTAATCTGTTTTACTTTAGCCTAGTAACAGGCCAGTACTGCCCAATTACACCATGTGGCCAATTACACCATGTGACCAGTTAACCTCCTAACCCGGACATCTTTAAAATGTGGGAGGAAACCAGAGCACTGGAAGGAAATCAGTACAGTCACAGGGAGAAGGAAAACTCCTTACAGGCTGCGGCAGGAATTAAACCCACTGTAACAGTGCTGTGCTAACCACTGTGCCATCCCACTCTTCTTTTCCTGTACCGTTAGCCACACTGCTTTCCCACATTTCCAATCACCTTCCTGCTTGATCTACAGGTCCAGTCTCCCAGTACCTGCAGTTTCACTGTGGGGCCAATTACACTTATTCACTCTGTCCAGTTCCAGCTCCATACTTACATACCTTCAAAAGTTCAGACTGACATGTTCCTTTGAGGTCTGTTTCAGTTTCATTCACCTTTTCCAACCCTGAGTATCCCGGTTGCTGTGACTGCTTCACCAAGTCCTGTATTACATACACGGCATCTCTCTGAGTTAATGTGCCCTGTGCAACTAGTACTGTACCAGCATGTTGGTGAGCAGAATTTACCAGTTAAACACAACAAGAACGTGGACACAGACTGTAACTGCTCCTCTGAGCCATTGGTTAACAAGATAAATTACGTTTCTCTGCATGTTGTTAACCGTAAACCTCGTGGCTTTGTACCCCTTCAACTCACCAATCTTGTTACACCTTATTTGACACGACCAATACCACTGACAAAGTGTGGAAAAGACCATGTCAGGTTAAAATTGCACTTAGCTGTTTCAAATCTTTTGTCAAGCTTGATGGGAATATTGGGCTGGCTACTGGGGTCTCATCCCCTGCCACTCAATGGCACTACCATCAATGAATCCCCTCTGTCAGTACCCCAGGAGCACCCAATCCGGAAATTGGAAGTGTTGAGAGGAGGGGATTTCAATCAGGTCCACTGCTGAGTAGAAAAACTAGCAGCGGGTTGCTACAGCGAAAAAGAGATTTGACCAACGACTAATCCAGACATCAGAAGTTTTGACAGGAAGGGATTTCATTCAGTAAAACAGCCAGCAGCAGATCGCTGCAGTGAAAAGAGTTTTGACCAGTGACCGGTAGCCATTTGGGATCGATTGGTTAGAGCAAATTGAAGGAAGGCAGGGACAAGTGGAATGGCCATCGTCGGAGTGGACAGAGTCAGAGTGGTGATCATGAGGCTTTAGCTCTTTGAGGCTTCTGTGAAGAGAGGCTTCAGTCAGAGAAAGCAAAGGAAAGAAAAGCTCAACGTTAAATTTTTGTTCCTTCCCTCCTTTATATCTGCTCAGATAGGACAATAGAGATTCCATGCAGGAGAATAGAGTGCTCCTTTTGTAGGATATGGGAAAACAGGGAGATTTCCAGTGTCCCTGATGACTACAACTGCATGAGGTACATCCAGGTGCAGTTTCTAACAATCCATGTTAAGGAACTGGATGAACTCCGGATCATTTGGGAGGCAGAGGGTATGAAAGCAAGGGCATACAAAGAGGTAGTCACACCCAAGGTGCAGGACACAGAAAACTGCGTGGCAGTCAGGAAGAGGAAGGGGGTTAAGGAACCAGTGCAGAGTACCCCTGTGGCCATCCACCTCAACAACAGGTATATCTCTTTGGATACAGTTGGGGGGGGGTGTTGATCTAACAGAGGAAAGTCACGGTGGTCAGGTCTTCAGCACTGAGTCAGGCTCTGGGATTCAGAGAGAAGTTGGGGTGGAGAAGAGGCATGCTGTGGTGATTGGGGCATCATTAGTTAGGGCAACAGACTGGAGGTTCGGTGGGGGAGAAAAAGATTCCCTAATGGTATGTTTCCTCCTGGGTGCCTGGGATATCTCAAATCGCATTCTCAACACCCTTAAGTGGGAGGTGAACAGCCAGAAGTTGTGGTCCATGACATGGGTAGGATGAGTGACGAGGTTCTTCATAGGGAATTTAAGGAGTTCGGTGCTATGTTAAAGAGCAGGATCTCCAGGGTTGTGATCTCAGGATTGCTACCTGAGCCACACACCAGTGAAGCCAGAACTATGAAGATTATACATTTTAACACGTGGCTAAGGAGTTGGTGTAGGATGGAGGGCTTAAGATTTTTGGATCATTAGGCTCTCTTCCAGGGAAGGTGGGACCTGCACAAAGGGATACTTTTTCCTGAACTGGAAGGGGACTAATGTCCCAGTAGGATATTGGATCAGCTATCATGAACTGGAAAAAACAGACTTGATGGGCCAAATGGCCTAATTCTGCTTCTATATCTTATGGTCTTATATGGTAGAGCAGGCACTGAACTGGAGTGGCCATTTGCATAATGTGGGTACAAGATCAGGAGAGAGGTTGCGAATCCTGTGGTGAGTAACTCACCTCCCGGATCCCCAAAGCCCGGAGTGGGATGGAGCACTCTCCTCTTGCCTGGGTGAGTACCGCTTCAGTAGCACTCTCGACATTCGTCACCACACAGGACACAGCAGCCTGCCTGGTGGGCAGCCCATCCACAATCATTCAGTCATTCCACCACCAATGTACAACGGCAGCAATTTGTACCATCATCAGGATACACTGTAGCAACTCACCAAGTCTCCTTAGACAGGACCTTACCAACCCACCTCCTCCACTAGCAATGAGGACAAGGCAGCAGCAGTACAGGGAACCACCACCTGAGAGTAGATCTCCCAGCCTGACTCGGAAATATATCACCGTTCCTTAACTGTCACTGGGGCAAAGCCACGGATCTCCCACCCTGACAGCATTGCATGTGTACCCACACCTCGGGGACTCCAACGGGTCAAGAAGGCAACTCACCACCGTTTTCTCAGGGGTAACTAGGGAGGAGCAATTAAAGATGAGCTTTTCCTGCGAAGCCCACATCCCTTAAATGAATAATAATAACAAACTGAGCAAGATAGCAATTCTCTCAGGGACGGGCAGCTGGTGATCTATGTGTAGTTTAAAGGGATATCTTACCTAGCAGAGATGTTCCTCATACATCCCCACAACATAGAAGGAGGCCATTTGGTCTGTTTATGCCAATTCAAAGCAACCCATCATTCTCTCTTCCTCTTTTTCTACCCTTCTCCCAAATAGAGGACAGTTAATCCACTGTAACATCTTTGAGATGTGGGAGGAAACTAGAGCACTCAGGGTACACCCCCATGAAAATAGTAAGCAGCGTTCTGAGATAAGAGCAAGGAAACTCCCTGAAAGCGGCCACGCTAGGGGCAAAGAAGGCACATAGTATAATTAACGTGATTTGTCAAGGCAAGAAGTTCAAGAATCAGGAGGATATGTTGCAGCTTTAGAAAACTCTGGATGGCCATATCTGGAGTATTGCACTCATTGTAGGAAAGCTCAGGGTTAGTGTTAGGCCGAGGAAGAATTTGGAGCTTTGGAGAAGCTGCAGGGGAGGTGCCATCTTGACTAGAGGATATGAGCTGTAAGGAGAAATTGGATAAACTTGGGTTGTTTCCTCTGAAGTGTTAATGGCTGAGGAGTCAGAATCCTTTACTTAGGGTCAAAATGTCTGATACTAGAGAACATGCATTGAAAGTGAGAGAGGGGACATGCAAAAGAGTTGCCAGGTGTTGTGGGGGTGGATATGCTAGAGCCATTTAAGAAGCTCTCAGATAGGCAAAGGAATGTGCAGAGTGTAGAAGATTTGGACCCTGTGCAGGGGGAAGGGATTAGATTAGCTTAATTAGGCCCAGTGGAGTAGGCTCTAGGCCTTGTTTCAGAGCTGTGCTGTTCCAGGTTCCATACTCTAAGTGGGGTCAATGTTTACTCCAACAAAGAAGCAGATTAGATGGTTTGAATGTCTTCCTTCCATGGAATGATAATTCCGAAATCACTTAGAAGGGAGTGGAGTGAGGAGGCCCATCAGATGGTACCTTAAGTAGATTTTTATCTTTCCTTTCATGTCTTCCTGTTTTGCAGATATCGGTTACCTATCCCGATGGTTCCCCTGTACAAAACATTTCAGTTCTCATGGAAGTAAGTATCCTGGAAGAAGCAGCAATTAAAGAGTCAATTGAAGGACAGACCGATGTGCTTGGCGAGATAACTTTCACATTTACCATTCCCATGGATTTACTCAGCATGAACATCACGGTAAGTCACCTCCTCTAAGCTACTGTTCATGGGGGCTCGGAGAGGGCATCATGGTGAATGCATACCGAGAACAATTTCCACAGCCTTCACACGTGCCGTTAGTTGTGCCGGTGATACCTTTGAAACCTTCACAGATGAAAGCATCACTGGATTTGTGTGATCTGGAGCCAGCCATCATAATAGTCAAGCTAACCGTGACCACTTTGATCACCATGCACTAAACTCTGCTTTATTCTGCTCTTTCTTGTAAAAGTTGTATAAAGTTTTCTTGTCGACGTTGTGTATCTGACGCCAAGTGGCAGTGATGCTGCTGTATGTAATTTTTTCATTGCACCTGTGCATACCTGGACTTGTGCAGATGGCAATGAACTTGGCTTTGACTTTTTGACAGAATCACAACCAGAATCACTATTACTATCACTGACGTAATATGTGAAATGTGTTGTTTTGTAGCAGCAGGATAGTGCAAGGACATAAAATTGGAATTGGGTTTTAGTTTAATATTGTCACCTGTTCCGAGGTAGAATGAAAAGTTTGTCTGGCACACAGTTCATACAGATCAATTCTTTACATGGTGCATTGAGAGAGAACAAGGTTAAACAATGACAATAAAGGGTCACGACTATAGAGAAAATGCAGTAAAATATTTTATAATAAGGAATAAATAGTGCAAAAAAAAAAGTTCATGGACCATTGGGAAATCTGATAGCGGATGGAAAGAAACTGTTCCTGAATCATCTCCTCCCCAATTATAATAACCATCTGGGCTTTAGATTTTGACATTTTATAAACTGTAGAAGCTATGGGAATGTTTTGGAATGTAACTCAGGTTTTAAAGACATACTGCTCCTTGATTACTGTTGAATAACCAGTCTGGCCCTGAACAACATAATTTTACAACAGTAGTTGATAAATTCTCCATCACAGAATAATATTGAAGAAATCACAATGAGGGCATGTCAGCGGAGTACATAAGGACTTGGAGTACGTCACTGGAGACTCCAGCAACTAGGGGGCGCCACGGTAGCGTAGTGGCTCACACAATGCTATTACAGCTCGGGGTGCCGGAGTTCAAAGTTCAATCTCAGCATTGTCTTTGTATACTCCCCGTGGAACGCATGGATTTTCGCTGGGTGGGCAATGAATTTTTTTGCAGACTATAATGATCATTCATTGAATTACAACATCCTGTATTCAAGCCTACGTGAACATCATAGATTTCCCCTCAAGTTTACGTGGTGGTGAGGTGTTGAAGTTCAATCCTTTTTTGTTTCACTGTGTCTGGGGATTGCAGACTTCCACAGATTCACCCTTTATGGCTAACGTTCCAGTAATCTAGCCTCCGATTGTTTGGAGATTCTGATGGTCTGGCATCTGTCTCATTCATTGGTCTGTAAAGTGAGCCGGGGCCCAAGTCCGGACTGTGGTCACTTTTATATTGGAGTGACCACTTGGTAGAACACCTGCGTTTAGTCCCCAGGAGTGACCCTGTGCTTCCCATTGTCTGACATTGTAATTCACCATCACACCACGTTGTGGGGAAGTATGAGGAACATCTCTGCTAGGTAAGATAACCCATTAAACTCCACGTGGATCACCAGCTGCCCGTCCCTGAGGGAATTCACACCTTGCTCAGTTTGTTATTATTATTATTATTATTCATTTAAGGGATGTGGGCTTCGCAGGAAGAGCTAATCTTTAATTGCTCCTCCCTGGTTACCCCTGAGAAGATGGTGGTGAGCTGCCTTTTTGAACCACTGCAGTCCCATAATGTAACTATAATGTTCAATGAAGCTTGAGGACCAACACCTCATCTTCTGAGTGGGCATGTTGCAACCAGATCTACAAGTTCAGATAACATGCTTTTTATGAGAACGGACCCATTGCTAACTTTGTACTCAGTATGCAACAGGCAAGGGAAATTAACCTGACTTTAAATGTCCCATAACAACCACATTATTTCACCTGTGGTGATATCACGTGTCACATGTAAGAATGTGATTGGACAGAATTCTGATTACACGCAGAAATGACAGAATGAACGAGAAGCTTGTAGGTTAAGACATGGTTAATGTTTGCTATTGCAAATAAAAGTTATAGTTATGTTCTTCCAGAATATGTGTCTTTATGAGTAACCCATGGTACGTATAAAGAACACAACATGCTGTCAGAAGTCGGTCTGCAAGAATAATTTGTTTCACTGATACAGGAGAAGCGAAGATAATTGGAAAAAAAAGAGCACAAATTTTTTCGTTATTTGCTAACAGCTTTAAGATTGGAGGTTTTGCAACCCCTATCAACGCTTCAGCTGACTGGAAATGTACCTGAGAACTGGAAAAGATTTAAACAGCATTTTGAAATGTATTTATCAGTGATTGGAGCAGATAATAAAATGGAGAAAACGAAAGCTGCGATTCTACTCCACGTGATTAGGGATGACACAGTTGAGGTAGATGACCATTTTACTTTTGAAAATGGAGATAATTTGAATCTAAAAGCAATAATCAACAAGTTTGAAGCATTTTGTATACTGAAGCACAATGTGATGTACGAATGGTACAAATTCTTTGCATGCAAGCAGAAAGCTGGTCAAACAATTGGTCAATTTGTTACGGAATTGTGAAATCACAGTAAAACATGTGAGTTTGCAGAGCTTACAGACTCTCTCATTAAAGACAGAATTGTTTGCGGCATTCTGGATAATGGTCTGAGAGAAAGACTGTTAGAGCAAGATTTGAATTTGGAAAAAGCTGTGGCACTCGGCAAATCTTCAGAGACCGTGATGTCACAGGCTAAACAGCTTTTTATCGAGAATGGCAGCATAGAGGCTGTAAAGCGCGAACATATTAGAAAAAATAATGAAGTGACAACGAAACTAACGGAGAGCAAGACGTCATCTGAAAGGAAAAAACTTTGTGATGGCTGTGGGCAGCAGCACTGATCTAAAAAGTGTCCAGCGTGTGGAAAATGTGCAATAGCTGCGGTAAGAGTAATCATTTTTCAGGCCGTTTCAGAAGTAGAGAGGAAATAAAACATGTAAATGCAGTGCTTGAAAATGAACGTGAGGAGTTTTATATAGATGTGCTTTGTGAAAACAAACAAAGTACAAATGACTGGACTATTGCATTGCAAGTGAACCAAACCAATTTTCTGTTTAAACTTGATACTGGAGCACAAGTAAATGTTCTTGCAGAATCTGAGTTTAATGCCTTAAAGCCAAGACCAAAGTTACATCAGACAAATATAAAAGTGACTGGGTATTCAGGTGCAGACATTCCAGTTAAAGGAACATGTGTGGCAAAAGTATCACACAAAAATATTGTGCACACGCTTTCGTTTGTGGTCGTGCCTAAGAATGTACAGTCAATACTGGGTTTATCTGCCTGTGAGAGACTGAAATTGGTGAGAAGAGTGTTAGTCCTGGACAGTGACACAGCGTCAGAATACAGTGACGATGAAAAAGCAAAAGAGAGCAGAATTTGATTCCAATGCGGCACAAGTAAAATAAGTCATAAAGAAAAATCCCAGACCCATCCCTTTGTTACCAGCATCTGACAAAGCATTGCCACCAAAACCAAACTTGCCGGTACAGTACAATACTGATCTGAAGCCAAAGAATCAGAAGAATCAGGATCCAATTGAAGAAGTGAAAACACAAGTGAAGGAGTTGAGAAGTTTTATTGAAATGATGAAGTCTCAGCATAAAAAAGAGATTACACAGTTAATGAATAAATTGCATTTCTTCTCAAAGACCTCAAGAAAGAGCCAAATTCAGTTTTCCAGACAAAACAAGAAAATAGCAACGAAACACAAGAACTGTGTGAATCACTTAGAAGGTCTGCTCGTGTTTATAAACCCCCAGAGAGACTGATAGAGACATACTAAATCATGCATTTATTTTGATTAATGTTACTAATTGTTATTCTTTTTAAGGAAAGGAAAATGTGGTAATATCACGTGTCACTTGTAAGAACGTGATTGGACAGAATGCTGAGCATGTGCAGAACTGACAGAATGATCGAGAAGCTTGTAGGTTAAGACATGGTTGTTGTTTGCTGTTGTAAATAAAAGCTCTAGTTATGTTCTTCCAGAATAGGTGTCTTTATGAGTAACCCATGGTATGTATAAAGAACACAACATCACCCATCAAAGAAATTCTTTTTATTTCACACACCATTCCACCCCCCTCTTCCTCTCCAATGTCATTTATACTAAAAAAAAGTTCAAAACAAACTTCACTAGGATGTTACTGGGACAGTCCAGCTTGAATTATTAGGAGAAACATTTTTTCCCCTGAAGTGTAGGAGGCTGGGGTGTGGGTAACAAGAGCAGGGGTTCCCAACCTGGCCTCCACGGACCCCTTGGTTAATTGTAGGGGTCCATGGCATTAAAAAGGTTGGGAGCACCTGTTAAAGAGGGTTGTAAAGTCGTGAAGGTGGATGCTCACATGTTTTCCCCAGGATAGGGGAGTCTGAACCTAGAGGGTATAGGTTTAAGATGAGAGGGAAAGGATGTAAAGTGGAGCTGAGTGACAACTTTTCACACAGACGGTGGTGAGTAGAAAGAAAACTGGCAGAGGAAATGGTAGAAGGAGGTGCAATTGAATACTAAAAAGGCATTTTGTCAGGTATATGCACCAGAAAGGTTCAGGGCCTCATGCAGGCAAACAGGATGAGCTTGGAAGGCAGGGATGAGTTGGGCCGAAGGGCCTGTTCCCATGCTGTACGACTCTACGATTCTATGACCTCCTCTGTTGTGTAGTCTCATTTGTGTCTGTCTTTCCAGGGATTAGGAGTGGAAATATTAACTGTTTCTCTTTCCTCAGATGCTGCTTGCCCAGTGAGCATCTTGTACAGCAGGGTGGCTGGTGTGCTGTGCATCATACCATTTGCCGGAGAAACTCCATGGGTCGAGCAGCATCCGCAGGAGGAAAAGGAACTGCTGATGTTTCAGATTGAAACCTGGCATCAAGAGTCCTGAGCAGGGTTTCGATCTGAAACGTTGACAAATTCCTTTTGCCCCACAGATGCTGCCCTTACCCACTGAGTTCCTCCAGCCGGCTGTTGGCTGCTCCAGATTCCAATATCTGTAGTCTCTCAATTCTCCTCAGGATGTATAATCCTGCCTGCAAATGTATCCCTCAACACTCACCCTGTCTTTGGTCCCTTCTAGGCCAGAGTTCGAAATACGTCCACAAAGCCAGTAAAGAAACATGCAATGGTGAAGAGACACCAGACTGCCAGGAGGAGGTATCTGCATATCAAAGTGCCCCATGCCCTCCTCTATCCGGAAGATATTATCACCGTGAACTTGACAGCTCCTGGCCTGCTTGATACTGATCATGTTCATTTCTACAACTACATGGTTGGTTCAGAAAACTTCCAGGAAAACTTTTGGTGTGCAAGTGGTCTTTAATTGGTGGGAAGCAAGAGGCGATACCACTATGTGAGGTGATGTGGGAGTTCAAAAACTTGGGAAAGATGTCCAAAATCAGGAAGGGGCGTACATGTGGAGTTCCAGACACATGGGCAAAGTTTTGGATTGGGTCAAATTCAAACAGAAGTGCACCTGTATAGAAACTTAAAACATTTAAAATCAGCCTGATTGTAAACAAACTTGACAGCCAACTACTTGAGAACATGTTGGGGTGGCACTGTGGTGCAGACTTGGGTTTGACCACACCCTTGGTGCTATTCATGTGTGGAGGTTTCCTGATCTCCCTGTGACCGCGTGGGATTTCCCCAGTAGGTCCCACATCCCAAAGACATGCAGGCCAATGGGTTAACTGGCCCCTCTAAATTGTCCTTAGATTCTAGGGGAGAGGTCAAACCGGGGGTGGGTAACTTAATGGAAATGTCAGGAAGACATAAAGCCATTCTGGTGAGCTAATTGGCTATTGTAAGTTGCCCTGAGTGTATAGGATCCGGAGGGAGCTGTTGGGAATATCATGGAGTCATACAGAATGATTTGATCACCATAAATTAACACAGGAAACTGGAGGGGAGGTGACTTTAGCCATCTGAGAACAAATAAGGAATGAAATCATTGACAATGGTCTGTTGGGAGGGGGAGAAGCATGAACTCGATGGGCTTAATGTCCTCCCATAGTGTTGTCCTTTGCAAAGCCGATCGCAGCCTTGCTTGGACACAGTGCCCAAAATGGGAGGGGGCAGGTCAGAGTCTTGAATGGATTACAGCCCCGGTTGTAGATGTATGCTCCAGTAATCTAGAGTGTGCCTATACTCTCCTTACCTGTTGGCCTCTTTCACAAAGGTTCTTGGCAAAGGTAGAATGTTGGAACTCCAAAGAATCGAGAGATACCCGGAGACATCATTCCAGCTGACCATCACTCAGTCCATGGTGCCGTATTTCCGGATCGTGGCGTATTACCTTCTACAGAACGGCCAGAGGGAGATCATCGCCGACTCTGTTCGAGTACAGGTCGAGAGCCTGTGTGATACCAAGGTGGATCCCACAACTGGTCTCTCATGTAGTGAACTGATAAAATAGGTTCAGCATTAAAGGCCCTGGGGATCTGTCAGATAAAGCCTGGGCCAGATCAGGCACATTCTCAGTATAACGCATTCAATGTACACTCTCACCGTAACCCATTCAATGTACACTCACCGTAACCCACTCAATGTACACTCACCGTAACCCATTCAATGTACACTCACCGTAACCCACTCAATGTACACTCACCGTAACCCATTCGATGTACACTCTCACTGTAACCCATTCAATGTACACTCACTGTAACCCATTCAATGTACACTCTCACCGTAACCCATTTAATGTACACTCACTGTAACCCATTCAATGTACACTCACCGTAACCCATTCAATGTACACTCACCGTAACCCATTCGATGTACTCTCACCGTAACCCATTCGATGTACTCTCACCATAACCCATTCGATATACACTCACCGTAACCCATTCGATGTACACTCACCGTAACCCATTCGATGTACACTCTCACCGTAACCCATTCGATGTACACTCTCACCGTAACCCATTCGATGTACACTCACCGTAACCCATTCGATGTACACTCACTGTAACCCATTCAATGTACACTCACCGTAACCCATTCAATGTACTCACCATAACCCATTCAATGTACACTCACCGTAACCCATTCAATGTACACTCTCACCGTAACCCACTCAATGTACTCACCATAACCCATTCAATGTACACTCACCGTAACCCATTCAATGTACACTCACTGTAACCCATTCAATGTACACTCTCACCGTAACCCATTCAATGTACACTCACCGTAACCCATTCAATGTACACTCACGGTAACCCATTCAATGTACACTCACCGTAACCCATTCAATGTACACTCACCGTAACCCATTCAATGTACACTCAACGTAACCCATTCAATGTACACTCACCATAACCCATTCAATGTACTCACCATAACCAATTCGATGTACACTCACCATAACCCATTCAATGTACACTCACCATAACCCATTCAATGTACACTCACCATAACCCATTCAATGTACACTCTCACCGTAACCCATTCAATGTACTCACCGTAACCCATTCAATGTACACTCACCGTAACCCATTCAATGTACACTCACCGTAACCCATTCGATGTACGCTCACCGTAACCCATTCAATGTACACTCACCGTAACCCATTCAATGTACACTCACCATAACCCATTCAATGTACACTCTCACCGTAACCCACTGAATGTACTCACCATAACCCATTCAATGTACACTCACCGTAACCCATTCAATGTACACTCACCGTAACCCATTCGATGTACACTCACCATAACCCATTCAATGTACACTCACCATAACCCATTCAATGTACACTCTCACTGTAACCCATTCAATGTACTCACCGTAACCCATTCAATGTACATTCACCGTAACCCATTCGATGTACACTCACCGTAACCCATTTGATGTACTCTCACTGTAACCCATTCAATGTACACTCACCATAACCCATTCAATGTACTCTCACCATAACCCATTCAATGTACACTCTCACTGTAACCCATTCAATGTACACTCACCATAACCCATTCAATGTACACTCACTGTAACCCATTCAATGTACACTCACCATAACCCATTCAATGTACACTCTCACCGTAACCCATTCAATGGACACTCACCGTAACCCATTCGATGTACACTCACCGTAACCCATTCGATGTACGCTCACCGTAACCCATTCGATGTACGCTCACCGTAACCCATTCAATGTACACTCACCGTAACCCATTCAATGTACTCACCGTAACCCATTCAAAGTACTCACCGTAACCCATTCAATGTACACTCACCGTAACCCATTCAATGTACTCACCGTAACCCATTCAATGTACACTCACCGTAACCCATTCAATGTACTCACCGTAACCCATTCAATGTACACTCACCGTAACCCATTCAATGTACTCACCGTAACCCATTCAATGTACACTCACCATACCCCATTCAATGTACTCACCATAACCCATTCAATGTACACTCACCGTAACCCATTCAATGTACTCACCATAACCCATTCAATGTACACTCACCGTAACCCATTCAATGTACTCACCGTAACCCATTCAATGTACACTCACCGTAACCCATTCAATGTACTCACCGTAACCCATTCAATGTACACTCACTGTAACCCATTCAATGTACACTCACCGTAACCCATTCAATGTACACTCACCGTAACCCATTCAATGTACACTCACCGTAACCCACTCAATGTACTCTCACCGTAACCCATTCGATGTACACTCACCGTAACCCATTCGATGTACACTCACCGTAACCCATTCGATGTACACTCACCGTAATCCATTCAATGTACACTCACCGTAACCCATTCAATGTACACTCACCGTAACCCATTCGATGTACACTCACCGTAATCCATTCAATGTACACTCACCGTAACCCATTCAATGTACACTCACTGTAACCCATTCAATGTACACTCACCGTAACCCATTCAATGTACACTCACCGTCACCCATTCTCTGAGTGCCCTCAATGTCACTCATTCACTGTGTACCATCACTGTCACCCATTGACTGCCCTCCCTGATCGTCACCCATTCACCACGTGCCCTCAGCATCACCCATTCACTACACACACTCACCCTAATCAATTCACCACTTTCTCTGGGCGTCACCCATTCTCTGCCTTCTCCATTGTAACTCATTAATTGAGGGGTGTAGCCTAATTCGAGAGCTGACATTGACTCAGCCTGAACGTGTATAACATTCCCATTCTGAAGCTCACTGCTACCTCTTTCGGATTGTGCCTCCCAGTTTCAGATACGCTCAGTGGAATACGAGGAAGGACCAGAACCGCAGCTTCTCCTGTCAGCTCTCTCTCACAGCCCCGCTGAGATGTTTGTCCAGGCCACAGATGTCAGGATGAAGAATTTGCATGTGGACGACTCCATCAACCCTCGGATGGTGAGCTCTTTCCATCAGCATTTGTCCACAGTGGAACCACCAGGCCTGTATCTCAGAACCCTTTGCTGAATTGGTGTGGCTGAACATGGTGTGTGTGGTGTCAACTAACAGCCTCCATGGTCAATAGAGGGTGATTCACCTGCCTGCTCTCCTCCAAATGGATCATATCCTTGTCATAGGCTTTGCAGGCTTGTGTGCCTCAATGACCCAGAGAGCAATTAGGTCCCCCAATCTGCGTCAGGTCTCGCTGATGTAGAGGAGGCCACACCAGGAGCACTGGATGCAATAGGTGACCCCAACAGACTCACAAGTGAAGTGTTGCCTCACCTGGAAGGACTGTTTGGGGCCCTGAATGGTGGTAAGAGAGGAGGTGTAGGGACAGGTGTAGCATTTACACTTGCAGGGATTGGGGAACCGCTTCGTCGAGCACCTCCACTCCATCCACCACAACAGACAGGATCTCCCGGTTGCCACCCACTCCAACTCTGCTTCACATTCCCATTCAGATATATCCATACATGGCCTCCTCTACTGCCATGATGAGGCCAAACTCAGGTTGGAGGAGCAACACCTCATATACCGTCTGGGTGGTCTCCAGCCCCTTGGTATGAACATCGAATTCTCCAACTTCCGGTAATTCCCTCCCTCTCCCTTCCCCCATCCCACTTTCACTCTGCCTCCTCTTCCTGCTGCTTATCACCTCTCTCATGATTCCCCTTACATTCCTTCTTCACCTCTCCTGCCTATCCCCTCCTTGCTTCTCCTCCCCCACCCCTTGATCTTTCCTCTGATTGGTTTTTCACCTGGCACCTTCCACCCTCCCCCCACCTTCTTTATAGGGCCCCTGCCCCCTCCCTCTTCAGTTCTGAAGAAGGGTCTCGGCCCGAAACGACGACTGCTCGTTTCCACGGATGCTGCTCGACCTGCTGAGTTCATCCAGCTTGTTTGTACGTGTTGATTTTACCACAGCATCTGCAGTGTACTTTGTGTTAGCACAGGTAGTTAGAGTGTAAAGATGCACACGGCATGCTTTCCTTCATCAGTCAAGGTGTTGTGTATATATAGCAGGATGGGAAGTTCTGTTTCAGTTGTATAAAACTTTGATAAGGCCATATTTATCATGGTTCTGGTTGACACGTTACAGGAAAGGTATGGAGGCTTTGGAGAGAGTGCAGAAGACGTTCTCCAGGATGCTGCCTGGATTGGAAATTATTTTCTATGAAGAGAAAATTAACTGCAAATTTGGAGTTTTGCTCTGGAGCGTTGGTGGTTGTGCGGTGACCCGAGAGAAGTTTATAATGAGATATGGATAGGGCAGATAGAGTCCTTTCCCCGGGTGAAATGTCATTGCTTTAAGGTGAGCGAGGGAGCACAGTGGTGTGGCGGCTGGCGTAAAGCTTTACAGCGCCTGTGATCAGGATTCCTTCCCTGCCGCTGTCTGTAAGGAGTTTGTACATTCTCCCCGTGACCACGTGGATTTCCTCCGGGAGTTCCAGTTTCCTCCCACATTAACAAGATGCATTGGTGCCAGAAGCACTGCAAGACTTGCAGTTTGATCCCAGCACAACTGTTTGTCATTCACATCAATTTCACATTTCAGAATCAGAATCTGGTTTAATATCATCGGCACGTATTGTGACATTTGTTGTTATGCGGCCGCAGTACATTGGGATACATAATAATAAAGACTGTAAACTTCACTAAGAAGTACATATACATATTTAAAAAGTTAAATCAAATTAGTAGTGCAAAAAGAAAAAAAAAGTACTGAGCTACTGTTCATGGATTCAATGTCCATTCAGGGATCTGATGGCCTTCAGGCTCCTGTACCTCCTTCCTGATGGCAGTAATGAGGCAATATTTCTTTTACACAGGGAGTGCTAGGTGCCTGGGATACCCTGCAAGGGGAAGCGCTGGAACAGATTTGACAGAAATGTTTAAGAAATACTTAGGCTCATGGATAGACAGAGACTGGGTGGATAGGCTGCTAGGGTTAATTTAATTTGACACCATGGTCTGCACAGACATGATGGGGCAAAGGGCTTGTTGCTGTGCTGCACTATTCTGTGTAAGACTGAGATCTCATACCCCAGCTCTGTGCTGGTGGACACTACAAATCATGTCCACAAGCCTATTAGCACAGTAATGTGAGTTCTAATCCCACTATGCAAATAGGAATTTTAAACCAGAAATTAAAAAGATTGTATCTTGAAATTGTTGGCTGGTTAAAAAAACCCAACAAGTCCTTTAGGAAAGGAAATTTAGCATATTTACTGATCAGCCCACTGCATACCTGCACTCCCTTGACAGTTGTCTGAAATCAAAGCCACTCACTCATGCGAGATCCCTGCCGTTAACAGCAGCTACCACCGTTTGTGTGAAATAGTCTTCCTCAAGTCGCTCTTAGTTCTCCAGCCAGTCAACTTCAATGTGCACCCATCAGTTCAGGAATAACAAGCAGACACCCAGGAAAGTTTGAGGAGTTTGTGATAAACGTTCAAAGGTTCTTTTGTTATCAAAGTATTCAACTCTGAAATTCTTTCACTCCAGATAGCCACAAAACTAACAAAGAAATGAACAGCAGCAACCCCCAAAACCCTCTAAATCACACACCAAAAAATGAGAAAGATCAGGTGGAAAACACAGAATATAAAAAAAAAGACCAAAAAACAATTCATAGTCCAAGACCATATCCAAAATGCAGAAAATCTGAGTAACATTCTCTGGGCACATCAGCAGGCCTTTCCCTCTCTGGCAGCAGAGTGATCCCACCAGCGATCAAAAGGCAGTCTCCCCTCTCCAGTAGCAGAGCGATCCCACCAGCGATCAAAAGGCAGTCTCCCCTCTCCAGTAGCAGAGCGATCCCACCAGCGATCAAAAGGCAGTCTCCCCTCTCCAGTAGCAGAGCGATCCCACCAGCGATCAAAAGGCAGTCTCCCCTCTCCAGTAGCAGAGCGATCCCACCAGCGATCAAAAGGCAGATTCCCCTCTCCAGTAGCAGAGCGATCCCACCAGCGATCAAAAGGCAGTCTCCCCTCTCCGTAGCAGAGCGATCCCACCAGAGATCAAAAGGCAGATTCCCCTCTCCGGCAGCAGAGCGATCCCACCAGCGATCAAAAGGCAGTCTCCCATCTCCGGCAGCAGAGCGATCCCACCAGCGATCAAAAGGCAGTCTCCCATCTCCGGCAGCAGAGCGATCCCACCAGCGATCAAAAGGCAGTCTCCCATCTCCGGCAGCAGAGCGATCCCACCAGCGATCAAAAGGCAGTCTCCCATCTCCGGCAGCAGAGCGATCCCACCAGCGATCAAAAGGCAGTCTCCCATCTCCGGCAGCAGAGCGATCCCACCAGCGATCAAAAGGCAGTCTCCCATCTCCGGCAGCAGAGCAATCCCACCAGTGATGTTAATTAGTTCACAAACAAGAGATGCAGATGCTGGAAATGCAGGCAACACACGCAAAATGCTGGAGGAACTCAGCAGGCCAGGCAGCATCCATGGAAAGATGGGGAAAAAATTGCTGTGTCCAGATGTGCAAAGCTGATAGAGTCCTATCCACACAGACTCAACCCTATAATTGCTGCCAAAAGTGTGTCTACTAAATACTGACTTGAAAGGGGTGAATACTTACGCATTCAAATATTTTGTTTTTTATATTTGAACTTAAATTAGATTACTTTGTAGAGAATTGTTTTCACTTTGACACGAGTCTCTTTGTCGATCAATGTCATAAAAATCCATTGTGATTCAATGTTGTAAAACAATAAACCATAAAAACTTCCAAAGGGGGTGAATACATTTTATAGGCACTGTATACCTTAAGGCCTTATGGTCCTTGGTGCACCACTCACAGCCCCAGATAAAAGGACAAGTTCTCCTGTCTATTACACGTATCAAGTACTTTTGCACCACATGCCCGATCACACCATGTAACCTATGTGATCAAGCTGTTTACCATGTTCTTAATGATTTTGTGAAATTAACTACCCTGCTTTTGTGAAACTGGAGGCATGTTGTGGTAACGTTTGCTTGTTATAAAACCCAGCATGTCCTGAATGACCACAAGGACATATTAGATTTTTCAATAAGCTGACATTACCATGCCAGTGTAACAATATTAGCTGTATATGTCACAAAGGTTTAATAAAATGAAGTCAAGTATAGTGCCTTGGAAAAAATATTCATCCTCCAACCCTTTGTTCACATAGAAGAGTATTACAACCAGGGATTTTGATCAATTTAACTTTTATTTGTGAATCACGTGTTCCTTTTTTTCAGAGTAGAGCCCAAACAAAACAGGGAGGATTGTAAACATGAAAACCAAAATCAAAAAACTGAAATATCAGCAGTTCATAAGTATTCATCCCCCTTCGCTCAGTACCTCTCACAGCTGTTACAGCTGGTAGTCTTTTTTGGATCAGTCTCTTATTAGCTTTGCACAATGTGATGGAACGAGATTTTCTCATTTCCCTTTGCAAAATTGCTGAAGCTGTGCCAGGTTAGGCGGACAGCAATCTCCAGGTCTTGGCCAGAGATGTCTGATCAGGTTAAGGTCAGGATTCTGTGTGGGCCACTCAAGGACATCAATTCTCTTCATCTGAAACCACACCATGGTTGCTCTGACAGAGTGCTTTGATGAACTTCCTCCCCAGTTTAAACTCTCTGGCAGCGGCTAGCAAGTTTTTATCCAGCATCTCCCTCTGTTTAGCAGCATTCAGCTTCCCATTAATCCTGACCGTGTTTCCAGACCCTGCTGCAGACTAGCATCCACATTGCATGATGCTATCTCCACAATACTTTACAGTAGGGATGGTGTCATCTGGATAATTTGCAGTATTAAGTTAATACCACACATGCCACTTAGTGTTGAAACCAAAAAGTTCCACTTTTGACTCATCTACAAGACCTTCTTCCACATCTTTAGATCTATCAACTTCTCCCTTAAACAAACCAACTGACTTTGCCTCTACAACTGCCTGTGGCAACAAGTTCCACAGATTCACCATTTTTAAACTTTTTGTAAATTGTTGACAGGTTTTGGAATTTTTCATTTGATTTCCCATGATGCACAATGTTTTGTAGATTAGCTCAAAAAATCCTACTTTAATATGTATTAAATTTAGAAAAGGAGACCGTAAAATGAAAATAGTCGTGGGGGATGAATACTTTTTCAAGGCACTGTATATGATATTATTGCTTTAGATGGACTGCACAGTTCTGGACCTCCACATTATCCAACGGGGGAAAGCAGCTGTGTTAAACTCTCCCATGTCGAGAAAGTATTCTATGTGTGAAACTCTCAACTTGTTATTTGGTTCAGGTGTTTGAAGACCTGGATTCCACTGATATCGGTTTATCTTCTGGAAGTGGGAACAACACCTCCAGTGTCTTTGTGGATTCTGGACTATTCTTCTTCTCCAATTTAATGAAACCACCTTCTGAACCACTTAGTAAGTGAAAGCTAATGCCTCAACAGCAAAGTGACAGGCGAATGAATAGTAAATGACATTTCCATTGCTAATTATAACCAGATATACATTGTTAATTACATTTTTAACAAATCCACCCGGTAAGAATAATGTCACCAGAATGAAAATAAAATATCGTATATGTGGAAAATCTGGAATCAAAGCACAAAATTGGAAAGATGACCACTAGAATCTGAGAGCCCGGAAGTTATGGTACAACTTTGTAAAGCATTGTTAAGCCACAGCTGAATTGGCAAGACATAGAATCTGACTAATTAGCTGCTGGGAAATTGGATTAATATAGGTAAGTATTTGATGCTTTATCTACAGCATGCCTCATTGCCTTGAGAAAGCAACCAGCCTGATCTAAGACGCTCCCACTCTTCTCCCACTACCATCAGGTAGAAGGTGCAAAAGCCTGAAAGCATGTACTACCAGGCTCAAGGACAGCTTCCACCCTGCTACTGAACTGTTGAACAGTCCTCTAATGTGATAAGATGGCCTCACAATCGACCTTATTCTGATCTCGTATCTGCATTGCACTTCCTCTGTAGCTGTTACACTTTATTCCGATGCTGTTATCGTCTTTTCTTGGTCTACCTCAATGTACTGTGTAATGATTTGGTTTAGGGGCAGAATGCAGGACAAGGTTTTCACTATACCTTGGTCATAATAAACTAATTCCAATCCAAATTGATATTCCAATGGACAGCACAGAGATGGTGGGCTGAAGGGCCTGTTTCTATGCTGTACAAGTCTATAAAGTCATTGATAGATTCTGCACGGACACAGACCATTTTCTGTCCATGCTAACTATCAAGCTCCTATTTGCACGAATCCTACATTGACCTCTTTTTATTCTCCCACACTCCCATCAACTCCCTCCAAACTCAACCCCTCACCAACACACTGAACCTCACCAAGTTACTAAATTAGCTTATGTAGTGAGTAGTGTGGGGTAGAAATCCTTGATTAGAAATCAGAAATGGTTCTGATGCAAATTACTAATTAAGGCTACTTTCCTTCCAGTTGACGAGTCAAAAGGGTTGCGGGAATTTTCACCAAGAACAGGTAAGTTGTAAAACAAGTGGAACATTCCATTGCCTGAGAAAGAAAAGAAGATTGAATGTTTTGCCCGATGATGAATATTGTTGCTTTTGGAAGTGTTCACTTCTCCGTGCCTGGGAGAGATCAGGATATAGTAGAAAGGTTGAGTGCTCCGTTTGCAGTATGTGGGAAGTCAGGGATAGCACAATTGTCCCTGATGACTACACCTGTGAAAGGTGCATCCAGCTGCAGCTCCTGACAAACCGCGTTAGGGAACTGGAGCTGGAGCTGGATGAACTTCAGATCATTCAGGAGGCAGAGGCAGAAATAGACAGGAGTTACAGGGAGATAGTCACCCCTAAGAGTCAGGAGACAGGTAGCTGGGTGACTGTCAGGAGAGGGAAGGGGATTAGACAGGAAGAGCAGAGCACCCCTGTGGCCGTTCCCATCAATAATAAGTATACCATTTTGGATACTGTTGGTGGGGACGAGCTACCAGGGACAAGATGCAGTGGTTCCGTCTCTGACACCGAGACTGGACCCTCAGCTCAGAAGGGAAGGAGGGAAAAGAGGAGAGCAGTAGTGATAGGGGATTCGATAGTTAGGGGGGAAATAGGAGGTTCTGTGGAAGAGATCGAGAATCCCGGATGATCTGTTGCCTCCCTGATCCCAGGGTCCACAATATCTCGGATCGAGTTCTCAGTATTCTCAAAAGGGAGGGTGAGCAGCCGGATTCCGTGGTCCATGTAGGGATCAATGATGTGGGTAGGAAGAGCGAGGAGGTCCTGAAAGGTGAGTTTCAGGAGATAGGTGACAAGTTAAAGTTCAGGACTTCCATGATAGCATTCTCAGGATTGCTACCAGTGCCACGTGCAGGCGGGTTTAGAAATAGTAAGATAGCGCAGATCAACACATGGCTGAAGACATGGTGCAGGAAGGAGTGCTTCAGATTTAGAGATAATTGGGCATTTTTCCAGGGAAGATGGGACCTGTTCCGACGGGATGGATTACATCTGAACTGGAGGAGGACAAATATTCTTGTAGGTAGATTTGCTAGAGAGGCTCCTGTGGATTTAAACTAGATACAAGAGGGGAGGGGAACCAGAGTGTAGGAACAGATGTATGGGAGAAGGAAGAAAAAGAAGATAGTAAAGTTGTTTGCACCGTTAGAGGTAAACAGACAGGAAGAGGCGAAGAATTTTTTAAATACAATTATTTTAATGCTAGGAGCATTGTAAGAAAGGTGGATGAGCTTAGAGCATGGATTGATCCCTGGAAATATGATGTTGTAGCTATTAGTGACACATGGTTGCAGGAGGGGTGTGATTGGCAACTGAATATTCCTGGATTTCGTTGCTTCAGGTGTGATAGAATCGGAGGGCAAGAGGGGAGGTGTTGCATTGTTGTCAGAGAAAATATTACAGTGGTGCTCTGGCAGGATAGATTAGAGGGCTCATCTAGGGAGACTATTTGGGTGGAATTGAGGAATGGGAAATGTGTAGTAACACTTATAGGGGTGTATTATAGACCACCTAATGGGGAGCAAGAATTAGAGGAGCAAATTTGTAAGGAGATAGCAGATATTTGTAGTAAGCACAGGGTTGTGATTGTGGGAGATTTTAATTTTCCACACGTAGACTGGGAAGCCCATATTGTAAAAGGGTTGGATGGTTTGAAGTTTGTAAAATGTGTGCAGGATAGTTTTTTGCAGCAATACATAGAGGTACTGACTAGAGAAGGGGCAGTGTTGGATCTTCTGTTAGAGAATGAAATAGGTCAGGTGATGGAGGTATGTGTTGGGGAGCACTTCAGGTCCAGTGATCACAATGCCATTAGTTTCAATATAATTATGGAGAAGGATAGGTCTGGACCCAGGGTTGAGATTTTTGATTGGAGGAAGGCTAACTTTGAGGCGATGTGAAAGGATTTAGAAGGAGTGGATTGGGACAATTTGTTTTATGGGAAGGACGTAATAGAGAAATGGAGGTCATTTAAAGGTGAAATTTTGAGGGTACAGAATCTTTATGTTTCTGTTAGGTTGAAATGAAAGGTTAAAAGTTTGAGAGAGCCATTGTTTTCAAGGGATATTGGAAACTGGTTCGGAAAAAGACAGATATCTACAATAAACATGGGCAGCATGGAGTAAATGAGGTGCTCGAGGAATATAAAGAATGTAAAAAGAATCTTAAGAAAGAAATTAGAAAAGCTAAAAGAAGATACAAGGTTGCTTTGGCAAGTAAGGTGAAAATAAATCCAAAGGGTTTCTACAGTTAAATTAATAGCAAAAGGATAGTGAGGGATAAAATTGGTCCCTTAGAGAATCAAAGTGGACAGCTATGCATGGAGCCAAAAGAGATGGGGGAGATTTTTGAACAATTTCCTTTCTTCGGTATTCACTAAGGAGAAGGATATTAAATTGTGTAAGGTAAGGGAAACAAGTAGCGAAGTTATGACGATCAAAGAGGAGAAAGTACTGGTGCTTTTAAGGAATATAAAAGTGGATAAATCTCTGGGTCCTGACAGGATATTCCCAAGGACCTTGGGGGAAGTTAGTGTAGAAATACCATGGGCTCTGACAGAAATATTTCAAATGTCATTAGAAATGGGGATGGTGCCGGAGGATTGGCATATTGCTCATGTTGTTCCATTGTTTAAAAAGGGTTCTAAGACTAAACCTAGCAATTATAAGCCTGTTTGACATCAGTGGTGGGTAAATTAATGGAAAGTATTCTTAGAGATGGTATATATAATTATCTGGATAGACAGGGTCTCATTAGGAGCAGTCAACATGGATTTGTGCGTGGAAGGTTATGTTGACAAATCTTATTGAATTTTTTGAAGAGGTTACTAGGAAAGTTGACGAGGATAAAGCAGTGGATGTTGTCTATATGGACTTAGTAAGGCCTTTGACAAGGTTCTGCATGGAAGGTTTGTTAGGAAGGTTCAATCGTTAGGTATTAATATTGAAGTAGTAAAATGGATTCAACAGTAGCTGAATTGGAGATGCCAGAGAGTAGTGGTGGATAACTGTTTGTCAGGTTGGAGGCCGGTGACTAGTGGCGTGCCTCATGGATCTGTACTGGGTCCAATGTTGTTTGTCATATACATTAATGATCTGGATGATGGAGTGGTAAATTGGATTAGTAAGTATGCAGATGATACTAAGATAGGTGGCGTTGTGGATAATGAAGTAGGTTTTCAAAGCTTGCAGAGAGATTTAGGCCAGTTAGAAGAGTGGGCTGAAAGATGGCAGATGGAGTTTAATGCTGATAAGTGTGAGGTCCCACATTTTGGTAGAAACAATCAAAATAGGACATACATGGTAAATGGTAGGGCATTGAAGAATGCAGTAGAACAGAGTGATCTAGGAATAATGGTGTATAGTTCCCTGAAGATGGAATCTCATGTGGATAGGGTGGTGAAGAAAGCTTTTGGTATGCTGACCTTTTAAAATCAGAGCATTGAGTATAAGAGTTGGGATGTAATGTTAAAATTGTACAAGGCATTGGTGAGGCCGAATTTGGAGTATTGTGTACAGTTCTGGTCACCAAATTATAGGAAAGTTGTCAACAAAATAGAGAGAGTACAGAGAAGATTTACTAGAATGTTACCTGGGTTTCAGCACCTAAGTTACAGAGAAAGGTTGAACAAGTTAGGTCTTTATTCTTTGGAGCGTAAAAGGTTGAGGGGGGACTTGATAGAGGTATTTAAAATTATGATAGAGTTGACATGGATAGGCTTTTTCCATTGAGAATAGGGGAGATTCAAATAAGAGGACCTGAGTTGAGAGTTAGGGGGCAAAAGTTTAGGAGTAACACGAGGGAGAACTTCTTTACTCAGAGAGTGGTAGCTGTGTGGAACGAGCTTCTAGTAGAAGTGGTAGAGGCAGGTTCGGTATTGTCATTAAAAAAAAATTGGATAGTTATATGGACAGGAAAGGAAAGGAACCTCTTTCTCCCCAGGGTCTGAGAAAGAAAGAAAGGCTCTCCTTTATTCCATGAAATTATGAGAGGCTTAGAAAATGTAGGAGGAGCTAGTCTTCTCCCCAGTGTAGTGGAATCCATACTCCGGGACAGAGATTTAGGATGAGCGGTGGAAACTTTAAAAGTGACCTGAAGGCCAGCTTTTCCAAGCAGATGGTGGCGAGTATATGGAACGAGCTGCCGGAAGAGGCATGTGAAGCAGGTGCAATAGTATCAATTAAGAATGACTCGGATAGGTATATGGAGGGGAGGGGCGTGCTTACAGGGATACGGGCTGAATGCATGGATTTCGGACTAGCTGGGTAAGCCCCATGGACCGGTTGTTATCCATGCTGTCTTACTCTATGATTATCAGGCTTGGAACATTTACAGCCAGTTCAGAGTGTTTCAATGTGTAAACAGAACATGAGCATACAGGCACCCACCAAGATTCTACAGTACACAGGGTAGCATGGCTGTTTATGCCAAAATAGGTTCTTTAAGGTTGTCAAAGCCTGGGGTGGAAATGGGGATAAGTTCCCACTAACTATTAAATGCTCCCAATGGCGTGCACCTCAAATAAGTCTCTGACGACCAAGTCCAGCTCCTGGCCTTCACATGTAGCTTAGCTACTAAGCCCAGCAGAACTGTTTATACTGACAGAAGGAGCAATGGTGGGTTACTGGTGCCTTAAAACCAGTCGATTTAGGCAGATGGGGCTCATTGCCTGTGGCTGGCAGCTCATCTCGGAGAAGGAAAGCTCTGATCTCAAATATTCGCTGCCTAGCGGTTATACCCACTCGAGGGGAAGTGTTGGGACTAAACCCTGAGGAAAAATCCAGAGCTGGAGGCAGTCCTACGTTGTGTATAATGCTGACTGGCAACTCCTGTGATGCTGCTGGTACAAACAGTATCTGTCTCTGCCATTTCATTGGATTCATCAGCAGTGTGAAGAGGGGGAGTCTGCTGCGTGGGCAACAGCTGGAACTGCTCTGGCTTACCTTTCGCATAGATAACCAGGATGCAACATTCATGGGCAACCCTGACCTCAAATCTTTATGCCAAATTGGATCCCAAATTAATTTAGTGATAGGAGGTAGAGGATGAGAGAGGAGGGTTGTTTATGTGATGGGAAGACTGTGTGTAGCTTAGGGATCGGAGCAGGGACCCTTTCTGTTTGTTACTGACAGTACTTTTAACAAACTGGACATTAATGTAGGAGCTATAATTAGTAAGATGCCGATGCCATAGAAGTTATTGGTGCTGTAAGTAGTGAGTTAGGGCAATGTTATTTTCCTCAGGACAAGTACAGGGAGTTACAATGAAAAGTTTGCTTGGAGCAGTATCACAGGTACATGTCAGATGACCTGTCCTGTGCTCAACACGTAGATATAATCATAGGGAAGGTGTGTCCGCATCTTTACTTTCTCAGGAGGTCAAGGAGGTTCACCTTGTCACCAAGCACTCCAACAAGCTCATACAGTTGTACTGCTGAAAGTGTCCCAGCCAGTTACATCAGGTTCTGATTCAGCAATTCTATTTGCACTAATGTGCAAAGCTGTGGAGAGTTGTGAATACATCACGGGAACATCGCTTCCTAACATCAGAAGTCTACTCAGGAGGCAGCAGCTTCCATCAAAGATCCCCACCACTCAAGCGTCTACCTTATCTTACTAGGAAACCATTCAATAGTTTTATAACAGCAGGATAGAAGCAGAGCTTGGTGGTACATGCTTTCACACTTCTATGCCTTCTGGAGGAGGGGGAAGAGGGGACGTCTGAGGTGGGTGGTCACAGATGCTATGGATCAAAATTACAGAATATTAATCTGGCTGTAACTTGAGTATTGTGTTGGCACATTATAGTTGGGAGGTTACAGCACTGATGACAGTGCAGAAGAGATTCACCAGGTTGTTACCTGAGATGAAGTGTTTCTGTTATGAGGATGGACTGGTTTGATTCCTTAGAGTGGAGGCTGAGGGAGGCGTACAAAATTATGAGGGCACAGAAAGAGTGGATAGTGCAAAACTTTTCCAGCTATCATATGTTTCCACAAATTCCTTGCAAAGTGGAAGGAGGTCGATCAGCTCATTGGATTGAAGCAATTTCATTCCCTATCAATTTCCTCTGTAAGGTGCAAACTCCACTCTGACAAGACCAGGGGTGGAGGTTGAACTGGGAATCTGGGAGCTGTGGGGTAGATGTTCCATCAGCTGTTCACTCTACAACAGCCCTTTCTGACGGGGTTCTGTGTGACTGGCGCCAGGCCGAAGTGAACTGAGAGAATAGTTTTAAGTAAGGATAATATACTCATGTCAAACATCTCTGATCCCCAGGCAGTAGACATGCGCTGGTGACCATCAAATGGAAAAGCACAGAAGCACACAGAAATAATGGTAATGTTGGATAAACAGCTTGTAAAACATGTTCTGCCATTGATCTTTCTCTATATATCTCTAAAAATTTGCTTAATTGTGTAGAAGATGATGCTATATCCAGGGGAAAGCAATCTGGAAGAAAATGCAATTCTTATTTTTATTTATTTAATTTAGAGAAACAACACAGACTCCTCTGATCCAATGAGCAGTGCCACCCAGCAAGCCCCCTATTTAACACTAGCCTAATCACAGGGCAACTTACAATGACCAATTAACCAATAACCAGTACGTCTTTGGACTGTGGAAGGAAACTGGAACACCCACAGGGAACCCACACAGTCACATGGACAACATACAAACTCTGTACAGATGGTGCCAGAATCGAACTCCAAACGCCGACATATCAAGCTGTAATAGTGTCGTGCTAGCCACTACATTACCGCGGCACCCATCTTAGTGGACCATGAGGAGACCATTCAGCCCATCAAGTCTGTGCCAGCTCTCAAGTCAATCCCATCAGTTTCATTCCTCACTTATTTCATGCTGTCTTACTTTCCTCACACGTTCTCACTAAGTCCCCAGACTTTGAGCCATCACCACACACTGAGGGAAATTTACACCGGAAAAGTAGCCAAACAACATGCATGTTTTTGGGATGTGATCATTTCCAGGATATTCCTCCCCATTCTGCACTGATGAGTGTAAAGGGTTTCTCGGTACTGTGCCACATCTTGCCTTCTCCACTGCAACACTGGAGGAGGCTTTTCAGCCCATCATCTTCAGGCTATTGCTTACCTGTCGCATCATGCCTCTCCTTGCTTCCATGTCATCCTGCCAATCAATTGCCCCCTACACCAGATTCTACCACTCACCCACACCAGGGGCCATTGACCAAGCTCCGTGTCTTTAAGATATGGGAAGAAACCCATTTTGCCACAATGCAAACTCCGCACACAGATAATGCCAAAGGTCGGGATCGAACCTGGCTTTCTGGAGCTGGAAGGCAGCAGCTCTACTGACTGTGTCACTGTGCGGTCCCTCAGTGGAAGGGTCCTGTCAGTTCCTCCCAGTTTGTAGGTGAGTGGTAAAATCGGAGGGGGGGAGTTGATGGGAGATTGGACAACAAGGAATATTAATGCAGGAACTCAGCAGAAACTCAATGGGTGAAGGGGAGCAGATGCAGAAGAATTTATGCAGTGTCAATGGAGGCTGAACCTCAGTTGTTTTTCTATTCTCTCTCTGTTTTCTCCCCACTACATAGCTGACTCTGTGCAGCCGACCTTTGATGGAAGCTCAATGTGGAGGGTGGATGTAAATTCAGGAAACAATACCTTCAGGTACAGTAGAATCATAGCGTCATACAATACGGAAACTGGCTCCTTGGCCCAACTGGTAAATGGTTAAAAAAAAATGTTATCCCCTCAAGTTCTTAGAGTACTATGGCTCAGAAGGCTTCTCAGTCCATCTAGTCCATGTCAGCCTAATTTTCTCCCTAATTTCATCTACCTATCCAAACAATATCCCTCCAAACCCCTCTTAGCCATGAACCTATCCAAACCTCCCTTGAACATTACCATTGAACTGACCTATTCCACACTCATATTCCCTTTAAATATTTTACCTTTCACCATAAACCTATGACATCTGGATTTAATCTCAGCCAGTTTGAAGAGTAAAAGTCTGCAAGTATTCATTCTATCTTTACCCTCATAATTTTGCGTATCACTGTAGGAACTACCCTCATTCTCCTGTGGTCCAGCAAATGAAGTCCTAACTTATTCAATCTTTCCCTATATCTCAGCTCCTTAAGTCTAGGCAACATCCTTTGCAAATTTTCTCTGCACTTTTCTCAAGTTTATTGATATCTTTCCTGTAGGTAGCTGGCCAGAACTGCACACAATACTCCAAATTCGGCCTCACCAATGTCTTGTTCAATTTCATCGTAACATCCCAACTCCTGTACTCGGTGCCCTGATTTATGAAGGCCAATGTCCCAAAGCTCTTTACAACCCTATCTGGCTGTGATGCCACTTTCAAGGAATTATGGATCTATATTCCCAAGTTTACTTACCTTTGGATTTCCAGCATCTGCAGATTTTCTTGTGTTTACCCTTTATTCCACTCTATTATTTTTGATAAAATCTTTCTCCTCTCACCCTTATTCTATACCCTTGAGTTTTTGATGCCGCAGCCACTAGAAAAAGACCAAGTGCACATGAATCTCATGATTTTATTTACCTCAATAACATCAACTCTTGATATTCTTTCTTTGACGTCGAGCAGCATCTATAGGTGGGAAAGGATCATAGGAGAGGAAAGATTATCCTGGGTGCATGGGACAGCAGAGTTGTTCTTACAGTCAGATCTGTGATGAACTTATTGAATTATACAGCACGTGATGGAGGCCCACCTTTCCTGTACCTCTGGAAGAGTCCATGGCAGGGTGCAGGGATGTGCACACAAGCAACATTAGCAGCTCCACGCCCAGGCCATGCTCTCCTCTCGGAGCCAGGTACAGGAGCCTCAGGACTCACACCACCAGGTTCAGGAACAATTATTACCCCTCAACCCCTCTGAACCAGAGGGGGTAAACTTCACTCAACGTCACTATGGTGACCTATACGTACTTTGATAATAAATTTACTTTGAGCTTTCAAACAAAATCAATGAGCTGTATCCAAGCGTAAATTTGAGACTACCCCTGGAATTCTCACTTCTGCAGTCAGAGACTCTCACCTGATTCAAAAGGGCATAAAGATGCTGGTGTCCAAGAGGATCAGGGTGAGCTGCCTCAACCATTGCCGCCCGGCAGCACTCACATCTACAGTGGGAGGTTAGTCACAGCATTTAACTTCTGTCTGAGCAGGGATCTGGACTCACTGAAGTTCACCTACCACCACAACGGTTTAGAGTGGGCGCAATCTCTGTACTCAGCTTTGGAGGACCTGGACGCTGGCTGCTGTTTATTGATTATCGCTCAGGATTCAGCACCATTATCACATCCGTAGTAATCAGCTTTCCAGAAGTATTGCTGTAGGCCATGGTCCTGCTTAAAGCAACATGACATACTCAGGTTACCCATGAACTTGTTGAAAGGCAGGGCAAGACTGAGGGGTTGACACAGAAAAATGATGGAGGAACTCAACAGTTCTGGCAGCATATATGGAGGGAAAACAACAGTTGAAATTTCAGACCAAGACTATTCTATGAAGCATAATTGCCAAAAGCTCTCACTTCTGACCCAATCTACATGTGATGCAGCCTTCAAAGAATTATGACTTTAAAGGAAGGAGAAAGAGGCCAGAATAAGGGAAGAGAGTGGAGAGGGGAGGAGTACAAGCTGGCAGGAGATAGGAGAGTGGGAAGGTGGATGGGTGGGGGAGAAGGGATGAAAGGGTATGATGGGAGAAGCTGAACAGTCATAAAGCAGCCAGCACTGAAACAGGCCCACCAGCCCATCTAGTCTGTGCTAATCCCATTGACCTGCATCTGGACTTTAGCCCTATCCATGCATTTATCAAGTTTCTTGTAAATGTTGAAATTGAACACACATCCATCATTTATGCTGGTCCACATTGCCACCACCTTCTGAAAGAAGTTGTTCCTTCTTATGTTTCCCTTAAACATTCCACTTTTCACCCTTAACCCATGACCTCTAGTTCAAGTCTTCGGTGGAAAAAGCATGCTGGCATTTATCCTATCTCTACCACTTTTATATACATTGATCAAATCTCTCCTCATTCTCCTATGTTCCAAGGAAGAAAGTCCTAATCTATTCAAACTTACTACATAGCTCAGGTCCTCAATTTCCAGCAACGGTTGTTATTTTTCCCTGTACACTTTGACTCTTGTTGAGATCTTTCCAACTGGTAGGTGACCAGAATTCACACAATACTCCAAATTAGGCCTCGCCAACATCTTATACAACTTCAACATAACTTCTCAACTTCTGTACTCAATAGTTTGATTTATGAAGCCTAATGTGCCAAAAGCTCTCACTTCTGCCCCAATCTACATGTGATGCAGCCTTCAAAGAATTATGAATCTGTATTCCCATATCCCTCTGTTCTACCACACTCCACAGTGCCCTGCTGTTCACTGTGTCAGTCCTACCTTGGTTGTCTTCCCAAATTGGAACACCTCACACTTGTCTACATTAAATTCCATCTGCCATTTTTTCAACCCATTTTTCCAGCTGGTCCAGATCCCCCTGTAAGCTTTGATAGCTTTCCTCACTATCCACTATGTCCCCAAATTCTGCTCTCTTAGGTAAAAGATATAAAGGCTGAAGATGGGATCTGATACAAGAGGACAGTGGATCATGGAATAAATGGAAGGAGGTGGGGAAACAGAGGGAGCCGATGGGCAGGTTAGAATGGCAGGAGAGGGGAAGAAAAGGCTCCCTTCTTTTCCAGATCCATTGAACAGTCTCAGCCCAAAGTATCGACTGCTCATTTCCCTCAATAGATGCTGCTTGACCTGCTGAGTCCCTTGAGCATTTTGTGTGATGCTCAAGATTTCCAGCATCCGCAAAACTTCTTGTGTCACTGAGGAGCCAAGTGGTCTGACTCCATCTTCCGATTCAGATGTCTCTCCGTGCAACTGTGCACCCTAATTTTGGTTGTCTTTTCACTGTTTGTCCCTGCAGGTTAGTGTCTGTCATGCATCCACCCGAATCTTGGGAGGTCCAGGCCATCAGCATATCTGAGAATGATGGTGAGTCAACTCGGTTGTCGTGGATGTATGAATGGGCAATTGGATTAGCTCCAGTTAAAGCAAGGAACCATTGCTCCTGTCTGTTAGTGCTACCACAGATAAATAACTGGGAAATAGAATTCATACTCAGAGATAAAAAGTAAAAGCCAGGCATGAAAATCGAAAATAAAGACTGAAAAGATTTGAAACAACTTAGCAGGTTGACAGCCTCTGTGGAGAGAGAAGATGGGTTAATGTTTCTGATGAAGGCACTTAACAAAGCCATAAGGTATAGGAGCAGAATTATGCCATTCAGTCCATTATTCTGCTCCACCATTCCATCATGGTAGATTTTTTTTATCAACTCCATTCTCCGGCCTTCTCCATTTCAGCCTTGACCCCTCACCAATCAAGGGCCTATCAATCTCTCCCTTAAATGCACCCAATGACTTGGCCTTCAGAGCCCTCTGTGGCAATGAATTCCCCAGAATCAACACCCCCTGGCTGAAGAAATTTCTTTCCACCTCAGCTCTAAAGGAATATCCCTTTATTCTGAGGCTGTTGCCTCAGATCTTCGACTCTCCCATTAATGGAAATATCCTCTTCACATCCACTCTATGCAGCCCTTTCAGTATATCTGGTAGGGTTCAGTGAGAGCACCCCTCATACTTCTGAACAGAGACATTAAGCACTCTTCATATATTAAGCCTTTCATTCCTGGGATCATTCTTTTGAAGCAGCTTTGGACCCTCTGCAGGGTCATCACACCCTTGCTTGGAAATGGGATCCAGAATTGCTCACAGTATTCCAAATCCATTCTAACCAATGATTTTCAATATCCTCAGTAGTACATCCTTGATTTTATATTCTAGTCCTCTCAAAATTAACTCTAACATTGAATTTACTTTCTATACTACTGACTCAAGGGCTGAGTAAGAGACAAAGCTGTTCAGTTTTCCTCAGATATGTGTAGAATTAACCACATTTAAGATATGTGTAGAATTAACCGCAGTTAAGATCAGATTGTGCTTCTTTCTTTGCAATATGCTGCTAAGGGTGAGCCTGTGGACATGTTGATATCGTGGACAGTGAGGTGTGTGATCGATAATAGGATCTTGACCAACTTGAGCAGAAGGCTTATGGAATCCAATGCTAACTGGTAAATTAAACCAGGGCAGGATTTACACTGTGGGTGTAGAATGAAGAAACCCTGGTACATAGTTCTCTGAAAGAGATGTCACAAGTAGACAGGGTGAGGAAGAGAGCACTTGATATGCTCACCTCCATTGGTCAGTGCACTGAATACAAGAGTTGTGAGCATCACATTATATCTGTACCCTGTACCTGAGTGTTGGGGAAACCACAACTGGAGTTTTACATGCAGTTCTGGTTTCCCAGTTACATTAAACTGTGGACAAAAATTCCAGGGCTGGAAGGCTTAAACTATAAGAAACTGGATAGGCTGGGGTGTAGGAAGCTGAGTGGTGACCTTATCGAAGTTTATAAAATCATGAGGGGTGTTGATAATGTGAATGTTCACAGCTTTTTCTCCCCAGGGTAATGGAGTCTAAAACTAGAGGGGATAGGTTTAAGGTGAGAGGGGATATATTAAGATGGGGCAGAGGTGTAGCCATTTCACACAGAGGGTGGTGGGTATATGGGGTGAGCTGCCAGAAGTGGTGGTAGAGACAGGTATGCAACAATGTTCAAATGTGATTAGGACCGCTATTTGGATAGGAAAGATTTAGAAGGACATGGACCAAACATGGTGAGGTGTGACTGGTTCAAGCAGACATCTTGCTCAGCATGGATGAGCTGGGCCAAACAGTTCTGTGGTTTATGACCAAACTACGCTCAGAGTTCCAGAGGTGGTGGTGTGGGGGGAATGGTAGATGGGGTAGCGATGGGGAACTATCAGGTTCAAAGACTGCTTCTCTCCCACTGTTATAAGATCCTTGAACAGTCCTTTGGTATGGTAAGGTGGATTCTTGACCTTATTGTCTACCTTGTCATAGCTCTTGCACTTTATTCTCTGCCTGCAATGCCCTTCCTCTGTGACTGTAACACTTTATTTTGGTTTACGTTGTTGTTTTTCCTTGTACTGTCTCAATAGTGAAATGGTCAATATGGCGGGCATGCAAAGCGAAGTTGACTGTTCCTCAATGGATGAACCAATCTACCAGTTACCATTGGAACATGTTTGTGAACCTTCCCCTTGGTGGAAGGCAGGTCTCTCACTTCACAGACGCCACTAACCTTCAACATTTTCCACTCCTGCCCTGTGTGCTCACCTTGCTTTGTCTGTCTGTTGAAGGGCTGTGTCTCGCGAAGCGTATTCTGGTTCAAAGAGAAAGAACATCGTCCCAATTCAAAGCTGCACCAATGCTGGAAAGTGCGACAAACCACGAGGAATCCTTTACAGGTTCAGATCAAGTGCCAGGAAATGTGTTTGGTGGAGGTGGTACTTTAAGTTGGCATGGACTTTGTGGGTCAAAGGGTCTGTTTCTTTGGGACTTCAAGACTATGACCGGTCTCAGTGGGAGATGTCACAGAGATTTTTAATTTAGAGTTGAGGCATTAGTGGTCAGTGATCACCTTGTGAGCTGCTACTAACGCTGAGCTAATCCCAGAGATGAGGTGGGTGTGGCAGATATAGAAGGAAATGGGAAGGAGGGAGGAGATGGTAGAATGGAAAGGAGGGAAGGTAAGGAGCATTGTCTGGTCGGCAGAAAACAGAGAGTGGTAATAAAGGGATCCTATTCTGGCTGGCTGCCGGTTACCAGTGGAGTTCCACAGGGGTCGGTTTTGGGGCGGCTGCATTTTACGATGTATGTCAATGATTTGAACTATGGAATTAATGGATTTGTGGCTAAATTTGCTGATGATACAAAGATAGGTGAAGAAGCAGGTGGTGTTAAGAGCCTGCAGAGAGACTTAGTTAGTTTAGGGGAATGGGCAAAGAATGGCAAATGAAATACAATGTTGGAAATTGTATGGTCATGCAGTTTGGTGGAAGAAATAAATGGGCAGACTATTATTTAGCTGGGGAGAGAATTCAAAATGTAGAGATGCAAAGATAGTAGGGAGGGGAGGGAATTAGAGGAGGAAAGGGAATGTGTTGGTGTGGAGGGAAGGGAAAGGGAGAAGAGGAATGGGAAGCTACAGAGGGGATAGGAGGGGGAAGGTAGCAGAATGGAATGGGGAGAGTGAGAGATGGAGGGAAATGGACAAGATTGGATGATGAGAAGTTGAGGAGGGGAGGAGAAAAGACACGGGGAATGGGAAGGAAGAGAGGGGATGGGAGAAGGGAAAAGGGGAAGGAAATAGGGATATGGGGAAGTGACACTCATCTGACGCATACCCCTGCAGGTGGTGTGGGTGAGAAATGTCAGCCTCAGGATGGGAGGACAGTTTTCTGTCTCTCTCCCATCCGCTTGGACTAGGAGTATGTGCTGATGGGATGGGGTGCCGAATGTAGGAGAAGTGGAGCATTTTAGTCAGCTCCTGCAGCTTGTTACACCATTGATGGTGTCTCTGATCTCCATTCCAGGTTAACGTCTTTGACTGGTCTGACTCGACAGATGAAGATGCAAAAGAAAGATGTCCCACCGTGCTGTCAGTGAGGTCTCCAGAAGGGCCGTGTTTCCCATGTGGCTGGCTACTTTGATGGCATTCACATCATACTGTAATCAAATAAAGTCAGACATGACATCCAAACCAAGCTTCTGCTAACTGCTTCAATCCAAGTCCCATGCCAAGTCAGTAACTCTCAAACCAAAGCTCAGCAGCTTTTGGCTCCCTTTCCCTGGGGAATTGGTCTGTATTCAGTCTGGAACTCTTCGGGCCTTAAGACCATAAGATATAGAAGCAGAATTAGGCCATTTGGCCCATCGAGTCTAATCCACCATTTCATCATGGCTGATCCTATTCTCTCAGGCCCAATCTCCTGCCTTTTCCCCATATCCCTTTATCCCCTGAACAATCAAGAATCTATCATTCTCTGCCTTAAATGTCCACAGCTGCCTATGGCAAAAAAATCCACAGATTCACCTCTCTCTGGCTAAAGAAATTCCTCCTTATCTTCATTCTAAAAGGATACCCCTCTATTCTGAGGCTGTGTCCTCTGGTCTTGGACTCTCTCACCATAGGAAACGTCCTCTCCACATCCACTCTGTCAAGGCCTTTCACCATTCAATAGGTTTCAATGAGGTCACCCCTCATTCTTCTGAATTCCAGTGAATACAGGCCTGGAGCCATCAAATGCTCTTCATATGACAAACCATTCAATCCTGGAATCGTTTTCAAGATCCTCCTTCGGACCTTCTTCAGTTTCAACACCTCCTTTCTAAGATAAGGCCAAGGTGGTCTTTTGATATACTTGCAGAAAAATTCTGCTTGATTAAGAAGCAGATGAAGGAGAAGATTAACGAGAGATGAATTGCCACAGCAGTATTGAACCTGTTTCTCGGGTGGGTGGTGGAGGCAGAGATTCTTACAGCATCTCAGACATATCTAATCAAACTCCAATCCTGTTAAGTGCTGGCAGGCTACAGCAAAAAGGGATTAATGAAATTAATGTAGATGGGTTAGCATGAACATTGCAGTCCAAAGGGCTGCTTTCTTTGTGTTATGACTCTATGACTGCTGTTTTTATTTGTATTCAGAGTAAGGAAATCATTGGACTGCCTCAGACATGTAAATGATTCTGCAAGTGCTGGAATTTGTGAGGAACACAGACAAAATGCTGGAAGAACTCAGCAGGTCAGGCAGCAGCTATTGAAGGAAATCAGCAGCGGATATTTCAGACTAAGACGTTTCATCATGACCGAATGCCAGCATTTCTTGTCCATCCCTAATTACCCACGGATGGAAGCAGCAGTCAGGAGTCAATCTTGTTTCAATGGAGGCCAAACATTAAGCCCAGAAACACTGTAGACAATGTGCACTGAAGGGCTTGTACTTGACACCACTGTCCTGTTATCTTTCATCTGTAGAGACTGTGGCCTTTGGGATGCAAATTCAATAATTTCAGGGAGCTTGCTTGTGTCATAGTTTGTCTTCCTTAGTTTGCAGAGAGAGAGAAAAAAACGGCTGCAGCCCCTGTGTTGGACTCCTGCAGTAGTTCTGAATAACATATCAACTCAGTCCAGAGGTTCACCCATTTTGCAATGAGTTTGGAGTCACATGTAGTCCAGAATGGATGTCTGAAAATCACCAAATAAACCTAAGCGCCACAGTCCAGCATGGAAACAGGCCCTTTGGCCCAAATCATCTATGCCAACTGTTAAGTTTCTTCTTTGTAAAGATAAGCACTATAACTACTTTTATTTACAGATATACAGCAACGGCTTTTGCTCTAGCCCCAGCATGTGCAACAAGCTCACCCATGTCCTTTTTGGTTCCATGTGAACCACCCACATTGTTGACTGGGAACTGAAGTTTTTTATTATGTGCACACATAATAACACACCTTCCCCCTTTAAAGAAAAGCAAACACAATACTGCTCCCCATAAACCTGCAAGAAACAATAATCCCTTGCAAGAAAGATATTTACATTCTGTAGCCAGTCCCTTTATCACTTATTAACTTTCAATCAGTCTCTGATGTGGCTTAATGGTCCTTTTTGTTCTGCCGTATGTTTCCATAGGTGTATTGCTTGTATTTGGTGCATTAATATTTGTGACTTTCTGAGAATTTTGATCAACACATTTATTTTTTACATCTGTTGGCCTTTTTGGTTTGCTAACAGGTGAAGTGTCACAGCTATGGGTTGGAGCTTGTAGATCCATCTGGATCTTGTTCCTTGCTCCATGTGGATCTGGTAAGTATGTGGATCAGCTTCCTCTTGCACATATCCTTGCATGGACCATGTTGCAGAATTGTGATCTTGGATTCGCACCTGATCTCCAGGTTTCAGGACTGGTAGGCTTTTCATGGTCTTGTAATGATATTCTTTCTGTTTCTCGATCCCTTTTATTTTAGCCAATTTGACCTTGTGTGCTGCTTTAGGTGTCAACAGGTTTCCATGCACTGGAAGATTAGTGCGTATGCGTCAATCCATCAACGTTTGGGCTAGTGAAAGGCTGTTCTGCAGTGGTGCGCTTCTGTAAATCATTAGACTTCTGTGGAAATCCTTTCATCCATTTTGCGCTTTCCTCCTGAGACCCTGCACTGTCTTGACTGAACTTTCTGCTAGGCCATGAGATTTTGGTTGATGTGGGCTTGAAGTTATATGTTGAAAGCCCCCAAACATTAGCAAAGGACTCAAACTCACAGCTCGAAATTTGTGGGCCATTGTCTGATACTGCTTCACACGGAAGGTGATGATTGCTTTTCTGGATGTTGATTTCTGTGTTGCAACCTCTGGGTAATTAGAAAAGTAGTCCATTACAACAATGTGACTCTTTCCATTTCAATCATACAAAACCCAGTCCAACTTTGAAGTATGTCCTGTCTGGTACAGAGTGTGGTGTAAGCAGTTCTGCTTACTGCTTTGGTCTGTAGGTAAGACACATCTCACATGAAGTAGTGTTCTTGGTTCATTCTTGGCCAGTACATCACTTCATAAGCTCTTCATTTACATTCTTCCTCACCAAGATGCTTTTCATGTATCTTCTGCAGCATTTCCTTGTGTAGCAACACTGGAATCACAAGCCCAATAATTCTGAATACACATTGGACAGTTATTCTTAGTTGCTGGCCATCCTTTCTGTATTGTTTCTTTGAGTACTTTTGTTGTTTCATCTGTTCCTGCTGTTGTCCTTATTATATCTGTTCTATCAGGATATACTGGAATGAAGATGACAATCATGCCAACATAGGCCTATCTCTTGGTTACTCTTTCTATTCTTGTTGACTGCGCAAACAAGTGCACCAGCAGCAAACATACATTTTCCTGGTGTGTAGGTCGTCTTCACTTTATATTTCTACAGCCTTATCAACAAGTGCTGTATCCTCATGGGACAGTCATTCAGTGGTTTGGACATAATTGAGTCCGGTGGTTTATGGTCTGTCTCCACTGCAAAAGCTTGTCCATATGTGCTGGCAAAAAAGCTCTTCCTCTTTCTATGTATAGTTGGCTTCTGCACTTGTTCAAGCTCTTGATGCATAGGCCATAGGTCGTCATGTGTCATCATACTGCTGTTCCACGGCCATATCTGGACACATCAGCCGAGATCCTAGTACCCCTCTCTGGACCATTAAACGTAAGCATGCACTCTTCAGTTAGGATTCTTTTCAGTCTCTGGAAACATTCTTCTTGCTCATGGGACCAAATCCACTCATTTTGCTGATCAGGGAGTGACCTAAGTGGTACTGACACAGTAGACAGTCGAGGGATGAACTTAGCCAGGTAAGTCACCATACCCAGGAAACGTCTCACCTCATCTTTGTTTTAGGGCTTCTTCATGTTCTCAATGGCTGACATCTTTCTTGGTTCAGGCTTCACTCCCTATTATAATTATAATGAATTATTATAATTCCCTAATATAATGTCTCCTATAAAAGTCAGTATCTTAATGCCAAACTCACATTTCTCTTTATTTAATTTCAAATTGACATTCCATGTCACATCGAGCATCTGTCTCAGTTGTGCAACATATTCTTCCTCGATGGACCCCCAGACGAAGATGTCATCCATCATGGTCTCAACACCAGGCTCTCAAAGACTTCTGGTGTAGACAGGATCCCATTAGTAAATGAAGAAAGTAATTATCTTCCCTCTGGTGTGTTAAAAGTACCTAGTCTCGAACATACCTCATCAAGCTACATCTCCCAAAACTCAGACGATGTGTTGAGTTTGTAAACCACTTGACTCCTACAAACCGGGTCATGATCCCCTCCCATGTTGGCAATTTAAAATGCTTTCTCTTGATGGTTTTATTAAGATCTCTTGGGTGTAAACATATCCAGAATGCTTCATTTATCTTTTGCGCAATGACTAGTGAGCTCACACAATCTGTTGATTCTTCAGTTTTCTGTATGACATTCATCCATTCTGCGCATGCTAATTTTTGTTTAAGTTTATCGCTAAGTGCAAACAGAACGTTCCTCCAGGCATGGACAACAGGAGCTACTGAATTGAATAGATGTCCTTCACATACATGAGGAGTAAAAATCTTTACGTTATGTCTCCGTCTAAATGTGCAATGTGAAAATTATAGCAATTTGTAACAAATAGAATGTACAACAGGACAGTCAATATAACAGAAATACAATTGTATCAGCATGAATTAATCAGTCCGATGGCCTGGTGGAAGAAGCTGTCCCAGAGCCCGTTGGTCCTGGCTTTTATGCTGCGGTACCATTTCCCGGATGGTAGTGTTACGTACTCTGTAACTGGGTGTCTAACCAGCAGAGAAAGAAGAATCTGTTGGAGTCTGGTGGTACCAAACTAAAGGTGTTTATTAATAAAAATAAGCAAAACCATATCAATAATGCAAATATACATATAACACAAGGTAGCAGTAATAAACCTAAAAGTGTAGGAATAATAATAATCAATAATAAACAAGCTCTATCGATGTCTAGGGGTAAATAAATTGTCTTAGAAAAGTATAAAGTTCAGTTCAGTTCATGAGTGCTGATGTAGTTATGGTTGTTGTATTGTAATCGTGAGAGAGAGAGAGAGAGAGAGAGAGAGAGAGCGAGCGAGCGAGAGAGAGAGAGAGAGAGAGAGAGAGAGAGAGAGAGAGAGAGAGAGAGAGAGAGAGAGAGAGAGAGAGAGATATATATATATATATATATATATATATATATATATAAATAACAGCTACAGCAGCCAAACCTTCCTTTGCTTTCTTAATCCGTCGTATTGGTGTGGCCATTCAGTTATGACCTCTCCGTCCTTCTGTGGTGGACTCGTCACTCTGGCATGAGTGGACACACACACACAAGTCCCCACCGGCCCTGCTTTTACACTGATATCCTTACTGACCGACCTCCTGGTTCGGTCTTCGAAGCCCCCACCTTTCTTGTGGGTTCCAACACTCAATCCGTGTCCACTGGCGTGTCTGGAGGGTGTCTCTCCAGACCTGTCTTTTATCCCTACTAACAGGGACTCAGCTATCCATCACTCCTGAATGACTGTGTCCATCAAATAAGACCACTCCTTCAGTCCACTGAGGAATGTTATTGAGCAAACTATTGTCCTTGCAGCGAAACAGTAAATAATTCAAAAAGGAGTCACAATACGGTTAATCAGCAAACTCCCCCTCTCTCTTATCTGTCGCAGATGTTCTTGCCTGTTTTTCATCTCTTTCTCATGGTCAGCATAACAACAGTAATAGTTCGTGTTTCTCGGGGGGGGGGGATGGTTAACTCTGTACCCCATTGTCCATCAGGTCTGTTCATCACTCATAACAGTAGCAGCTGGAACAGTTTGTGGTTGGAGTGACTGGGTCCCCCAGTGATCCTTCAGGCCCTTTTTACACACTTGTCTCTATAAATGTTCTGAACAGTGGAAAGTTCACATCTACAGATGCGCTGGGCTGTCCGCACCACTCTCTGCAGAGACCTGCGATTAAGGGCAGTACAGTTCCCATACCAGGCAGTGATGCAGCCAGTCAGGCTGCTCCCAATCATGCCCCTGTAGATAGTTCTCTCTGTAGAAATTATGACAATTATATGGATTTTGTGTATTCCAGGTAAGCATCCGAGACCCTCAAAGACATCTGTGAGGGAAGTGTGGTCATCTTTGGTCTGTGATGCCACTATAAAAACTCTTTCAACAGACTGAGCTTTTCACATGCACTCAAACCTAATATTAAACACAAAATATACTGCAGATGCTGTGGTCAAAGCAACACGTACAACAAGCTGGAGGAAATCAGCAGGTCGGGCAGCATCGGTGGAAACGAACAGTCAATGTTTCAGGCCGAGACCCTTCATCAGGACCCTGACAAAGGGTCCTGGCCCAAAACGTTGACTGTTCGTTTCCAAGAATGCTGCCAGACCTAATATTAGCTGTACTCTCTTTTCTGCAATCAGTAACTGTGTCTTTAGGTACTTTAAGGTCACCATTCAGCCTCCTTTTACTGAAACGTTCTCTCCAGTATAGCCTGTCACTTTTACCTTCACTGGGTAAATTTTGCTCTTTATTTTGAGAATCGTGTAATTATCCACAGATAACAGATTTACCTGAGCTCTGGTGTCAAGCTTGAATGGATTTAGACTCACTGGGACAATCCATTCTGTTTTACCAGCACCAGCGGTCTGTACATAATCTACAAAGACTTCCTCCATCTCTTCAGCAACTGTGTGTACCTTTTTTTTGGTAGATTTAGTAGTCCTAAATGGGAGTGTTTGATGATTCCCTTTGGAACTGCACTTAAAGAATCGCCACTTGCCGGTGACATCTTCCAGTCTAATTTTGCTAATGTGCTTGCCTCCGACGCTCTTTCTAGCAGCTCATTCCTGATCTGGACAGCACACAATGTGAGTACACACACAGCATGCACAAACCAAACAAACACACCAGCCCCCATCTCAGATACGATTATCACTTCTCAGGGAGAAAATAAACTGGAGACATTGATTCTGATACATCGCCAACACTTCACCAGAAGAATGAGTTTAAACGTTACAATGTTTGGGTTCAACCTCATAATGATGCTCATCCCTCACATCAATATCTTTGTTTTATTCCCACACGTGACATGGTGGATTTTATAGGATATCTGGTGATTCTGTACGGTTCAGTGGCACAAACTGGGTTTATATATTCTGCTGTGCACATTGATTGAGTTCAATATTCCATTATATAACAGGATCATCCAGTATGGGTGTTTGGCCTGCAATGCTGTACCGACCTTTTTAACCTACACCATGATCAATCTAACTCTTTCCTCCTACACAGAACATAACTCTCCTTTCATCCATGTGCCTAAGATTCTCTTAAATCTATATAAGAGCTTAGTTAGACCCACTTGGAGTACTGTGTTCAGTTCTGGTCACCTCATTACAGGAAGGATGGGAATACTATAGAGAGTGCAGAGGAGATTTACAAGGCTGTTGCCTAGATTGGAGAGCATGCCTTATGAGAATAGGTTGAGCGAACTTTGGCCTTTTCTTCTTAGAGCAATGGAGGATGAGAGGTGACCTGATACAGGTGTATAAGATGATGAGAGGCATTGATCGTGTGGATAGCTAAAGGCTTTTTCCCAGGGCTGAAATGGCTAACAAGAGGGGGCATAGTTTTAAGGTGCTTAGATGTAGGTACAATGGAGATGTCAGAGATAAGTTTTTCTCACAGAGAGTGGTGGGTGCATGGAATTCACTGCCAGCAAAGGTGGTAGAGGTGGATACAACAGGGTCTTTTAAGAGACTCTTAGGTAGGTACATGGAGCTTAGAAAAATAGAGGGCTACGTGGTAGGGAAGTGCTGGATAGTTTCTAGAGTAGGTTATACGGCCGAAGGGCCTGTAAGTGTGCTGTAGGTTTTCCTGTGTTTCTAAATATCCTGAACGTATCAACCTCTACTAGAATCCCCAGCAGAGCGCTCCAGGCACTTACCACTGTCTAAAAAATACTTCAGGCATCTCCCCGTACGTTCCTCTGCTCAGCTTAAAAGCACTCTATGTCCTCTGTGATATTTGCTGTTGTCACCCTGGGAAATGTTTGACTGTCCACTTTATCCATGACTCCTATCGTTTTGTTGTACTCTATCAAGTCACCTCTCACCCTCCTCTGCCCTGAAGGAAAAGCCCTAGCTTGCTCATCCCGTTATCTGGGCAGCACGCTGATAGATTGCTGGTAGACCCCTCTGAGGCTTCCCACACCTTTCCTCGATGAGGTGACCAAAACAAAACACAGCACTCCAAGTGTGATCTGACCAGATATTTCAGAGTTACATTACCTTGCCGCTATTATACGCAGTACCCAGATTAATGAAGGCCAACTCACCACATGCCTTCTTGAAGACCCTATCAATATGTGCAGTAAAAAGATTAACAATTTTTCTTAAAGATTAGCTGCCTTTCTGTCACGTGAACATTGAAACATCAAAGCATACAGGGTCAACAACCAACTCAGTACCAGCATTATGCTGGGGGCAGCCCACAAGTGTCGTCACACTTCTGGCACTAGTGTAACAACCCCACAACTTACTAATAGCCCATGTGTCTTTGGAATATGGGAGGAAACCAGAGCATCTAGAGGAAACCCCCGTGGTCAAGGGAGAATGTACCAACTCCTTGCAGACAGTGATGGGAATCGAACCCTGAATACCGACCGCTAGCTCTGTAACAGCATGAAACTCACTGCTGTACTGCTCTGCTGCCCCTGCACTGAGGGAGCTTATGGAGCAAATATGTGGCTGGTGGCATAGCGGTACGATGCCTTACCGCAGCGAAGACTTGGGTTCACTCCTGACCTCGGCAGCTGTCCAGGAGGAGTCCGCATGCTCACCCTGCGAATGCGTTGTTTCCCACTGAGTGCTCCGGCTTCTGCCCACATCCCAAAATCACAGGAGGTGACGTTAATCGGCACTGTAAAGTGCCTATGGTGAATGATAGGAGAACTGAGGGTCGACAAGATCAGTATCAGTTAGCATGGACTCAATGGGCTGAAAGGCCTGTTCCAGCTCTGTTGCTCACTGTGACTCTCATAATCTACTTTGAATAACCTCCCAGGAGCAAAGCTGAGGAACAGACCCACACATGGAGAGGGGACTGATATTTGGAATGTGGTCCTCTGCCAGTTGTGCAGTGAGCCGATGCCTCACAGCTCCTGACATACAGGTTCAATCCCGACCTCTGCCGCTGTCTGTATTTCGAGTTTCTCCCAGTGACTGTGTGGGTTTCCTCTCACATCCCAAAGGCATGCAGGTTGGTAGGTTAATTGATCACTGTAAGTTGCCCCCAGGTGTATGGGTGAGCAGTCAGGTTTGGTGGGGGGAGCTGACAGGAAAATGTGGAGACTGGGTTACAAGGAAGACAAGGAGGTGCCAGCACAGAATCAGTGGGCCGGATATCCTCTTCCTTGGTCCTGGGGGAAATTCATGCCAGGTTAAGACACCTGGGAACAAATAGTTAAATCTACTGTTTACATGAAATGTTGAAATCTGTCCACAATTAATGAGTAACGTAATCCTAATACTGGTCATGAAAGCAGACGAGGTTTGGCATTTGAGGAACAGGCCATCCAACACTGGCAGTGCTGACGCCCACCATCTCAGCTATGGAACCCCTAACGGTTTTGCTTTTGATCTCTGCGTGCGTTTCATTCGCTGAGCCAAAGCCTTCGTAAGTACCTCTTTTCCTAGAAGCAGGGCCTGCTACGACGGCAAGGATCTGTAGGGTTACAGTGAGGGCCAAGAGGTTAAGAGGGCATCTGAGCAGTTTCTTTTTCAGCCAGAGAGTGGCTGGAATCGGGAACGCACTGACTGAGGGTGGTTCAGATCACAGCATTTCCGATGTCTGAACGAGCTCTTGAACTGCCAAGGCTATGGACTAAGTGTAGGCAGGTACAGACACGTTGGACAGAAGGGCCTGTTTCTGTGCTGTATGACTCTGTAACTCAAAATAACTTCCCACAGTTCCTTCATATTTCCCAGCATCCTGCAATTCATGGTCAGTGTACATCCTATATTTTAACCCTTTAAGTTATGTTTTCTTTTAACAATCCTTAGCAGTAACCGGATCCCCTGATCACCAGTAAAACAGTGTGTTGCTTAACTTTTCCAATGGCTCCCTGCTCTGGTTTTGCTGTCAAACTTCCCAGCTCATGGATCACAGAACTGATAGACAGAACCCTTGGCCCATCAAGGCTGTGCTAAAGTCAAGCACCTACTTTTGATTAATTCTATTTGTTACCCCTCATATTCCCTGCCCCGCCCCCAGTGACGCACTTGCAGGGGCAATTTACAGCAGGCACTTAACTTATTGACTTGAACATCTGTGGGATGCGGGAGGGAAGGGGAGCACTTTGAGGCAATTTAATGGCGTGCCGATTGGTAAGTGAACAGGTGTATTGTAGGGGAATGATGGAACTTGGAGGGGGGAAGTTGATAGGAATGAGGACAGAAGAAAAAGGGATTAGTGTAGGACTGGCGAGAATGGATGCTTGAGTTATTCCGTGGCCTCAAAGACCTGCTTCTACACAGGGTGGATGACTGCTTCACTCCATCACCCATGGCCACCCGCATCTCCGGGTAATCAGACGTTTTAGTTCTCCTTCCCATACCACACTGACCATCTGTCCCTGATCTCCACCGCTATTTGGTCGAGGCTAAGTGCAAGTTGGAGGAGTAACCCACTACATTTAGAACACAGAAACATGAAAACCTACAGCACAATACAGGCCCTTTGGCTCACAATGCTGTGCCGAACATGTACTTACTTAGGTTACCCATACCCTCTATTTTTCTAAGCTCCAAGTACCTATCCAGCAGTCTCTTAAAAGACCCTATTATATCTACCTCCACCACCGTCACCAGCAGCCCATTCCACGCACTCACCACTCTCTGTGTAAAAAAACTTACCCCTGACATCTCCTCTGTACCTACTCCCCAGCACCTTAAAAATGTGCCCTCTCGTGCTAACCATTTCAGCCCTGGGGAAAAGCCTCTGACTATCCACACGATCAATGCCTCTCATCATTTCCCCTGGGCAGCCTCTAAACTGGCAGCAGAACCACTGAATTCACTAGCTTAGTCACTGTGTCATAGAGGACTAGTACAGAAACAGGACTTTCATCCCATCTACTCCATGCCGACCTGTTTTCCTGTCCAGCTTCATCTATAAGATCACAAGACATAGGAGCAGCATCTGGCCCATCGAGCCTGCTCTGCCATTCAATCATGGCTGATCCTTTTATTTCTCCTCCTCAAGCCCAGTTCCCGGCTTTCTCACCATAACCTTCGATGCCATGTCCAATCAAGAACCCATCAATCTTTGCCTTAAATACACCCAGCGACCTGGCCTCCACAGCTGCAGCTGGCAACAAATTCCACAAATTTACCACCCTTCGGCTAAAGATATTTCTGTGCATCTCTGTTTTGAATAGGCACCCCTCTATCCTGAGGCTGTGCCCTCTTGTCCTAGACTCTCCCACCATGGGAAACATCCTTTCCACATCTACTGTCTAGGCCTTTCAATATTCGAAAGGGTTCAATGAGATCCCCCTCATCCTTCTGAATTCCTGCGAGTACAGACCCAGAACAATCAAATGTCCCTTATATGATAACCCTTTCATTCCTGGAATCGTCCTTGTGTACATTGGACCCTCTCCAATGCCAGCACATCTTTTCTAAGATGAGGGGCCCAAAACTGTTCACAATACTCAAGGTGAGGCCTCACCAGTCCCTTATAAATCCTCAATGTCACATCCCTGCTCTTGTATTCTAGACCTCTTGAAATGAATGCTAACATGGCATTTGCCTTTCTCACCACAGACAAACTGCAAGTTAACCTTCAGGGTGTTCTCAGCAAGGACTCCCAAGTCCCTCTGCATCTCAGATTCCTGGATTTTCTCCCCGTTTGGAAAATAGTCTGCACATTTATTTCTACTACTGAAGTGTGTAACATGCATTTTCCAACATTATATTTCATTTGCCATGTTCTTGCCGATTCTCCTAATCTGTCTAAGTCCTTCTGCATCCTACCTGTTTCCTCAACACTACCTGCCCCTCCACCAATCTTCATATCATCTGCAAACTTGGCAACAAAGCCATCTATTCTATCACCTAAATCATTGATATACAGCATAAAAAGAAGTGGTCCCAAAGGGATTATTTTATTCCCACTCGCTCCATCCTACCAATCAGCCAATGCTCTAACCATGTTAGTAACTTTCCTGTTATACCATGGGCTCTTAACTTGGTAAGCAGCTTCATGTGTGGCACCTTGTCAAAGGCCTTCTGAGAGTTCAAATATACAACATCCACTGCATCCCCTTTATATATCCTACTTGTAATCTCTTCAAAGAATTTGAACAGGTTCGTCAGGCAGGATTTTCCCAGAAGGAAACCATGCTGACTTTGTACTGTCTTGTCCTGTGTCACCAAGTACTCCATCACCTCATCCTAACAATTGACTCCAACATTTTCCCAACCACTGAGTCCAGGCTAACTGGTCTATAATTTCCTTTCTGCTGCCACCCTCCTTTCTTAAAGAGTGGAGTGACATTTGCAATTTTCCAGTCCTCTGGCACCATGCCAGAGTCCAATGATTTTTGAAAGATCATTTCTAATGCCACCACAATCTCTAACGTCACCTCTTTCAGAACCGTAGGATGCAGTTCATCTGGTCCAGGTGACTTATGCACCTCTTGTAACAGTAACTGCAGCCACTTGTCTTCCTTCACACTTTACAACATCGGGCACACTGCTAGTGTCTTCCACAGTGAAGAGTGATATAAAATATTTAGTTCATCTGCCATCTCCTTGTTCCCTGTTATTTGTCCTCCTGCCTCATTTTCTAGTAGTCCTATATCCACTCTCATTTCTCTTTTATTTTTTAACATACTTGAAAAAGCTTTTATTATCCACGTTGCTATTATTTGCTAGCTTACTTTCATATTTCATCTTTTCCCTTCTAAAGATTTTTTTAGTTTCTCTCTGTAGGTTTTAAAAACCTTCCCAATCCTTTATTTCCCTACTAATTTTTGCTTTGTTGTATGCCCTTTCTTTTTCTTTTACAATGGCTTTGACTTCCCTTGTCAGCCATGGTTGTACTATTTTACCATTAGAGCATTTCTTCATTTTTGGAGTATATGTGTCCTGCATCTTCCTCATTTTCCCCAGAAATTCACGCCATTGCTGCTCTGCAGACATCCCTGCCAGCAGCTCCTTCCAATTTACTTTGGCCAACTCCTCTCTCATATCACCGTAATTTCCCTTACTCCAGTGAAATACTGCTACATCAGACTTTACTTTCTGCACCCTGACCATAAATCTCCAACCACGGTAGTCCCACTTGCCAGCATTGTCCTTCTACACATTTCTTATCCATGTATCTGTGCAATTGTCTTTTAAATGTTATTGAACCCACCCCAAATGTTTCCTCTGGGGCGCTCCACGTCCATGCTACCTTTTGTGAAAAAAAGTTACCCCTCAACTTCTTAGAGTCCTACAGAACAGAAGCAGGCCCTTCAGCCCATATAGTCTGTGCCAGCCTGATCTTCTGCCTTATCCCATCTTCTGCACTCAGACGTTGTCCCTCCATTCATGTACCTATCCAAACTTCTCTGATATGTGGTTATTGAACCCACCTCCATTACTTCTGCTGGCAGCTTGTTCAGCACTCACAAGCCTTCTAAGTGAATAATTCCCCCTCAGGTTTCACTTGAAATATTTAAATATTTCTCTTTTCACACTAAACCTACAATCCCTAGTCCTGTCTCACCCTACCTGAGGAGAAAAAGCCTGCATCCATTCACCCTGTCTATACCCCTCACAGTTTTGCATACATCTACAACATCTCTCTTCATTCTCTTGCGCTCCGTGGAACATAAGCCTTAACCTATTCAACCTTTCCCAGTAGCTCAGGTCCTCAGGTCCAGTAACAACTCTTCCTCTGTGCTTTCTCTCTTTCTTAACTACTCCTGATCCTTCTGGCCCTCACCACTTATCCCTTTCCTCTCCCCTGCATTCTTCATCTGACAATCGTCCACTTACTTTTCCCACTGATTCCCCTCTCCACCTCCTTCCCTTCATTCCATGCTCTACCTTCCTCTCCTATCAGCTTCCATCTTCTTCAGACCTCTCCCACCTCCACCTATCAGCTCGCAGCTTCTTGTTGTCATTTGCACACTGCCCCTCTCCCACACCCGCTTGTCAACTGGATTCGTCCATCACCTGGCAGAGCTTGCTCCACCCCTTCCCTCTATTTTATACTGATCATTTCCCTGGATGAAGTCTCGACCAAAATGTCGGCTGTCCTTTTCCCTCCACAGATGCTGCCTGACCTGCTGAGTACCTCCAGTGTGCAGCATGACTCTGTGACTCAATAAAGCACTAAGTAATAACTTTCTCCCTCTCTCCTCCTGCAGTTATTTGATTACGGCTCCAAAAGTAATCCGCATTGATGTGAAAGAGTCCATCACCGTTCAAGTGTTCGAGGCGCAGAGCAATGTTAATGCCACTGTGTACTTTATCAACCAAAAAACCCTAAGGTTGTGTTCAGACAAGTACAGAGTGCAGCTGAACCACACAAACAAATTCACTCAAGATCTCCTTGTCCAGGTAAATTGTCCAGTGCTCTCTGGTTTAAGTTGCTCCCTGACTCCCATTTATAAGATTTTCTGCATTGTAGTTCTGTCACGCTCCACTTTGTGTGTGACTCGGTGATACAGTGGGTAGAGCTGCAGCTTCACAACCCCAGAGACCCCGGTTCAATCCCGTGTTCATCTGTGTGTAGAGACTGCACATTCTCCCTGTGACCATGTGGGTCACCTCACCAGGTGCTCAACTTCCCTTCCACAGCCCCAAGCCTTAACATTTAAAGATGTCAACTCCATGTTGTCAGCATTGTCTGCATCAGAAACCAGAAAAGGAACTGTGATTGTGTACGATTGTGAAATATACTCAACATGCCCCTTATCTCTTGCTCATTTTCTCTCTCTCTCGTACTATTGCCAAAATCAAGCAGTTTCTCTCTTTCAGAGATCTTGAGAAAGTCATCCACGTCCTTATATCCTCCCGCTTGGACCACTCCAACTCCCCGTATACTGGGGTTAGTCAGTCGTCCCCGTCCCGTCTGCAACTGGTCCAGAACGCCGCAGCCAGGCTCCTGACAGGTACCGAAGAGGGACCATATTACTCCCATCCTGGCCTCCCTCCACTGGCTGCCAGTATGGTTCAGAATAGATTTTAAGATTCTCCTGTTTGTTTATAAAGCCCTAAATGGGCTGCCCCCCCCCTTATACCGCAGACCTTCTAACCCCTTATTCTACTCCCAGGTCCCTCAGGTCAGCTGACTTGGGGATCCTGGCTGTCCTGTGATCTAAACTTAAGGGGTGACCGCGCCTTTGATGTTGCAGCCCCCAGACTGTGGAACAGCATTTCCCTCCCTATCAGATCTGCCCCCTCCATCAACTCTTTTAAATCCAAGCTCAAAACTTACTTTTATCCACTAGCGTTTGAATCCTCCTGATGTGGCTGATTTTTGCCTTGTGCCTTGGCCCTTGTGTTGTTTCTTTTGTGCCTATAAGCTGTTTGCCTTGTTGGTTATGTCTGTGTTTCTTGTATTTGTGATCTTAGCTATCTGCTCTGATCTGTACAGCACTTTGGTCAACGTGGGTTGCTTTTAAATGTGCTATATAAATAGACTTGACTTGGCTCTTGCTCTGCACTTTCCCTCTTTGAGTTTCTTACTCTCTCTCCCACTCTCTCCGTCTTGCTCTCTCACTTTCTCACTCTCTCTGCCTCGCACTCTCTCAATTTCTCTCTCTCTCTCTCACACACACACACACACACACACACACACACACACACACACACACACACACACACACACACACACACACACACACACACACACACACACACACACACACACACACACACACACACACACACACACACACTCACTCACTCACTCATTCCACTAAACCATTTGCCTGCATTAACTCCTCTATGCCTTTCCATCCAAACACCCAGCTAAGTACTTTGTAAACATTCAAGTTTTCCTCACCACCAGATAATCACCACCCTCAGAGTGATGATTGGGTCCACTTTAAATTCTTCCCCTCTCATACTAAACCTGAGCCTCCTGTTCTAAGCTCCCCTGCCCTGGACTAAAGACTCTAATTCTCAGCCCTCATAGTTTTATAAACCTCCTGATGATCATCCCCCAGCTTCCTGCATTCCAGTGGTAGGAATGTTCCCAGTCTGTCCAATCTCTGCTGAAAACTGCAGCCCTCCTGTCCAGACAACATACTGGGGTATTTCTTCTGCCCTCTTTACATCACTCCCACATCATTCCGAAAGCAAGCCAATCACAACTGCACACATTACTGATTTTCCCCACGTCACTACTCACCCAGTTCAATGTCAATGTGTTCCAGAAGCTGTTTCAAAGTTATTATTGCTACTCTAGTTACTATGCTGGGATCTCACCATCACAGATCCTTCCAGAAAAAGTGGAGGAGTGCAAACTACGCAGAAGGATGTCATACATTGTCATGGCGACAGAGATGCCAGAGCTCTTCCCCAACCGGAAGATAACTCAACTGTACCTTCGGCCCAAGCCTTACTTCATCTTTATCGAAACCAACAAGCCGATATACAGGCTCGGAGAGACAGGTAAGTGAGGGCTGCGGATTTATCTTAATAAAATTCTGGTGTACGGCGGGGAGGTGGGTAGAGCTGTTTGCGTGTGGAGTTTGCACGTTCTCCCTGTGATGGCTTGGGGTTTCCCCCAGATGCTCTGGTTTCCTGCCACATCCCAGTGACACTGGGTTCACTGGCTACTGTAAATTTCCATTACTGTATGGGTGAGGTAGAATATGTTCGGGAGGGGTGCAGAAGTAGGTGATGGGAGAATAAAATTGAGTCAGTGTAAATGGGGAATAAATGGTGCCTGGACTGCTGAGTTCCTCCAGCATTTTGTGTGTGTTGGTTGATGGTCAACATTGACTTAGTGGGCCAAAGGGTCTGTCTCCCTGCTATGACTCCTCAAGCTACAATTTAACATAGAGGAGGCAGAGAAGGATCCATTGGACTCATGTTGGACGATATAGCGTAAATTACCAGACCTTCCTGAGATGGGAGCTGGAGCCAGTGAGGTCAGACTACTGAACCAGCCATCTCCTCTGACACTAGTAGTGAAAGAGCATTAACCTTCTGTCCTTTTGGTAGTGAAGAGCAGTCTCACACTGTCTTCAAGACAAGATGAGGTGCTGCTCGCTACTAATCTTACTGGGAGCATTAGTGTGATATTTATTTTAAATTCAGGGTTAAAGCATGGAACAGGCCCTCTACCTCAACGAGCTATACCATGCAGCAACCCATCTGTTTAACCCTAGCCTAATCACAGGACAATTTACAATAACCAATCAACCTGCTGACCGGTACGTTTTTGGACTGTGGGAGGAAACTGAAGCACCCAGGGGAAACCCATGCACTTATGGGGAAAACGTACAATCTCCTTACAGACGGTGTCGGAATTGAACACCAAGCTCTGGAACTGTAATGTAGTTTAATGTAATGTCATGAGCTGTAATGGCTTGGCATTAAACCCTAAGCTACTGTGACACCCAGTCCTGGAAGGGTACTGCACAAAAACAGGTCCTTCAGCACATCGTGTCTGACTTGGAAAAGCAGATTAGTAATGTTGCAGGAGACATGAAGGTTATGGTGCTGTGGATGAAGGAGAAGGCTGTCTTAGGTTACATTGGGACATAGACTGGATGCCCATGTCTCTGGGCTGAGAAGTGGCAGATGGACTTCAATCTGGAAAACTGTGAGGTGACACAATTTGGAAGGTTGAAAATGCAGGGAGAGTTCAGAGTTAATGGCAGGATTCTTAGCAGTACGGAAGAACAGAGGGCTTTTGGGTTTCGAGTCATTAGATCCCTCAATTTGCCGTTCAAGTTGACAGAGTGGTTAATAAGGCATGTGGCATGCTGGAACAGTTAGCTGGAGGGATTAAGTTAAAGATCTGCGAGGTAATATTGCGGCTCCACAAAATTCCTGTTAGAGCACATGGGGTATGGTGTTCAGTTCTGGTCACCTCATTATAGGAAGGATGTGGAAGCTTTAGAGAGGGTGCAAGGTAAATTTGCCAGGATGCCACCTGGAGGAGAGAACATGTCTTATGAGGAAAGGTTGAGCGAGCCAAGACTTTTGTCTTTGGAATGAAGGAAAATGAGAAATGACTTGATAGGTGTGTTCAGGATTATAAGAGGCATAGATAGAAACATAGATAACCTACAGCACAATACAGGCCCTTCGGCCCACAAAGTTGAGCCGAACATGTCTCTACCTTAGAAATTACTAGGCTTACCCATAGCCCTCTACTTTTCTAAGCTTCATGTACCTATCCAAAAGACTCTTAAAAGACCCTATTGTATCTGCCTCCACCACCGTTGCTGCACTCACCAGTCTCTGCCACCAATGCGTGCACATTCCACGCACTCACCAGTCTCTGCGTAAAAAACTTACCCCTTACATTTCCTCTGTACCTACTCCCCAGCACCTTAAACCTGTGTCCTCTTGTGGCAACCATTTCAGCCCAGGAAAAGCCCCTGATTATCCACATGATCAATGCCTCTCATCATCTTATACACCTCTATCAGGTCACCTCTCATCCTCTGTTGCTCCAAGGAGAAAAGGCCGAGTTCACTCAACCTGTTTTCATAAGGCATGCTCCCCAATCCAGGCAACATCCTTGTAAATCTCCTCTGCACCCTTTCAATGGTTTCCACAGCCTTCCTGTAGTGAGGCGACCAGAACTGAGCACATTACTCCAAGTGGGGTCTGACCAGGGTCCAATAGAACTGCAACATTACCTCTTGGCTCTTAAACTCAATCCCATGATTGATGAAGGCCAATACACTGTACGCCTTCTTAACCACAAGTCAACCTGCGCAGCTGCTTTGAGCATCCTATGGACTCGGACCCCAAGTTACCCCTGATCCTCCACACTACCAATAGTCTTACCATTAATCCTATATTCTGCCATCATATTTGACCTACCAAAATGAACCACTTCACATTTATCTGGGTTGAACTCCATCTGCCACTTCTCAGCCCAGTTTTGCATCCTATCAATGTCCCGCTGTAATCTCTGACAGCTCTCCACACTATCCACAACAGCGCCAACCTTTGTGTCATCAGCAAACTTACTAACTCATCCCTCCACTTCCTCATCAAGGTCATTTATAAAGTTCACAAAGAGTAAGGGTCCCAGAACAGATCCCTGAGGCACTCCGCTGGTCACCGGCCTCCATGCAGAATATGACCCATCTACAACCACTCTTTGCCTTCTGTGGACAAGCCAGTTCTGGATCCACAAAACAATGTCCCGTTGGATCCCATGCCTCCTCAGTTTTTCAATAAGCCTTGCATGGGATATCTTATCAAATGCCTTACTGAAATCCACGTACACTACATCTACTGCTCTTCTTTCATCAATGTGTTTAGCCACATCCTCAAAAAATTCAAAAGATAGAGTGGGTGGGCCGTGGGAATGACCAATACCAAAGGAGTGAGAGGATGATAGCTTAGGGGAGAAGTCAGGTAGTTTCTTACATGGAGAGCGGCAGGCAAGTTCCTGGAATGCACCGTCAGCTGTGAAGAGACTGTTAGCTATGCATATGAATGAAAGAAAAATGTGTTATTGGCTATGTAGAAGGAATGCCCTAGGTTGATTGTGGAGTAGGTTTATATAGATTAGCATCTCATTATGGGACTTCTGCCCTCTCCTGTTAGATTCCCCCAACTCTTTCACCAATTGGCTTTGCAGCTCTATACTTCAACTCCTCACCCTCTTCCAGTTTCACCTATCTCCCACCTTCTGATCGACTGTCTCCCACTCTGAGTTTTTATACTTCTCACATTCCCATCAACTCCCACTTCCTCCCCCTGACTCTGCCGCTCACCCATGCACTGAGGATAATTTACAACAGCCAGCTAACCTCCCTGTGCACATGTCTTTGTGGGTTTGGGAGGAAACCGGTCACCTGGGGGAAACCCACGCAGACTCAGGGAGAAAGTGAGAGCTCCGGTGGTCGGGATCAAACCCAATTCTCTGGTGCTCTGAGGCACCACTTACACCAACAGTGTTTCATTAGTCAGGATTTTCAGCGCAGAACTTATACTTGTTCACCAACTAAAGCCTCTCATAGCGCTTAGTTAAAAATAATCTTGTTCAGCAGCGCGCTCTGTCCGATAAAATCTGTAGTGAACATTGGTGTAGAAAAGAGTCTTGGGCTATCTATCTTATTTTCCCAACTTTACTGAAAGGGATTGAGACATTGCTGGCTCAGCACAATGACCTGCTACCCAGCAATCATCACTGTAGCCTGCATGCTAGCAAAATCCTCTGTAACCACCTCCCAGAGCACCAGCGTGGCACTGCAGCAGCTAGAAAATTTGGCCTCTTACACTCCTGCAGCTTCTGTGCTGACTGCAAAATCTCCTGTCACCACAGGGAGACTTTCAAAGGACCATGTGCTGTTAGTCCGCACAGTTAGCGGGATGGCGAATTGCCACTCCTTGTTGATGGTGAGGGAGTTGGGACTTTACTATCAATCTTATGACTTTTGCAGGCATCCTGGGGCCCTACTATTTTAATTTCTCAAAGGAAGTTTCCATTGTCAGAGTCAACTTTGTTGCAATGTACTGAAGTCCAAGGAGTTAGCGCAATGCTTTACAATACCAGCGACCCGAGACCCGCCACTGCTTGTAAGGAGTTTGTTCATTCTCCCCTTGACCACGGGGGTTTCCTCCCACAGTCCAAAAACGTACCAGTTGGTAGGTTCATTGGTTAGGTTAATTGGTCATTGTAAATTGTCCCGTGAATGAGCTAGGATTAAAATCAGAGGGTTGGTGGGCAGCATGTCTGAAGGGCCTATTCTACGCTGTGTGTCAATAAATGTACGCATGGGTACAATAAAAAGAACTTACAGCAGCATGATAACCCCTATAAGCAGCATTCACAAGAAAAACACCATAAATTAAACATGCATTACACACAATATTTACAACACAGTCTAATAACAAGTCCATTTTAGTGAAAAGTAATCAAAGAGGCTTTGATAATTGTAGTGAATAAGATTACGCGTGTTGATTCAAGAGTCAAAATTCTGAAGGGGAAGTAGCTGTTCTTGAACCTGGTAGTGTAGGACTTCAGGCTTCTGTACCTCCTGCCTGACGGTAGCTGCAAAGAGAATGGCATGGGCCGGATGGTGGAGACCTCTGACGATGGATGTTGCCTTCCTGAGGCAGCGCCCCCTGTCGATATTACCAATGGTGGGGAAAGATGAGCTGGGTTACTAACAATGCCAGTTATCAGAGAAAAGAAAAAGGCATTATTAATTGATGGCATTTTGTCTATCTCAACTAACATCCTGATTATCAAACTTCCCCCTTCCAGTCTATTTCCGAAGTTTTACCTTGGACCACAATTTGAAGCTCACAGATTGTGAGGCCAGACTGCAGATCTTGGTGAGTGACTATCTCTTTGCTTCACTGTAGTATTGTCACTGTTGTAACTCTGGATAGCTCACAGAGTTAATGATCTCTGCATCGAATCACAGAGCGCGGGAACAGGCTCATCACATCCATGCTGACCACCAAGCTGTGCAGACCAGCCATTGCTCTGAGCAGGAAGTTCTAACACAACCTGAAAACTCTGCAGCATTTCAAAAGTTTTTTTCATTTTTTATGTGTGTGTATATATAGACACCATGAATTTCCCATGAATATTTAGAATGAAAATGGAAAAATCACGTACTTTTGATTTTATTGATTAATTGAAGGGTATAGTGAAATACGGTAAAACAAGAAAATATCATGTTTCATAAACTTTTTCTCATCTGCCTTTATTAGATATCCATTGTCTGTAAACACTGTCCAGATTAATTTCAGATCCAGATAGAAGATATGTCTAAATCCTCATTAGATTATCCAAATGTTCCACTTCTAGTCTGTTTCTTGATTTATATTTTATTGAATTTATAAGACCAGATCTATGTTTGCAGTCATCACTAGAAGCTTGAAATATTCCAACAATGTCAGAAAGTCGGAATATAGAATTTTTCACTTCAAACAACCACAAACCACATGGATTAGCTTAACTCAACATTTAACTACTTGGTTATTTAGTTCAGCACAACACTATGGGCTGAAGGACCCATTCCTGTGTTGTATGATGTATATTCTGGCCCCTGTCACACTATTCTTCACCCATTCATCAGGTAGAATCTCCTACCTCCATTCTCAGCCCTGATGCATTTTTTGATCCAATACTTTGAGAGTTCCTTTTCTCCCCACAGATACTGTGCAACCATTTGAGTTCCTCCAGCAGAATTTCTGTTGCTCTGGTCAAGTAATTCTCTCCTGCCAGCCTCCACTGATTTTCTCCACAGCAATACTGTGTGTGGTGATCAGAACCTCTGTCCTCTAGCAGAGAGATCAGAGCAATCCCCTGCAAGGGTCTACCACCATATCCAAGAGAGATTTCTCTTCTGCAATCCACAGCATCCGATACATTGGCACATCTTCAGTCTATAATGGGAACATTACATAGAATGTGGATCAGTACAGGCCTTTCAGCTCACAGTGTTGTGCTGAACTTTTAAACCACTCCAACCCTTCCTTCTACATATTTCTCTATTTCCTTTCATCCATGTGTTTATGAGTCTTTTAAAGGGACCTAATATATTTGACTCTACCACCATCCGGGGCAGTGTATTCCACACACTTACCGCTCTCTGTGTAAAAGAAACTACCTCCTATGCTTCCCTCCAATCACCTTAAAACTGTGTCCTCTTGTATTGGCCATTGCCAGCCTGGGAAAAAGGTCTACTCTATATATAAAGAATAGCCCTTAACTCAGCAGTGGAGTTATCGGGGCACTGTCATGACCGTGTTTCCGCAGCAAGCTATTCTTGTTTTTATGAGGCCGAGTTGCTAGCTCGACGCTCAACGCAACTTGGATTTGAACTCGGGAACCTTCACTCCGGAGTCTGGCGCTGATATTATTGCGCCACTAAGTGTGACCTGCTCTATATATGCCCCTCATCATTTTAATACCTCTATCATGTTGCCCCTTATCCTCTTTTGCTCTACAGAGGGAAGCTCTAGCTTGGTTAACCTTTCCTTATATTCATGCTCTCTGATCCCGGCAGCATCCTGGTAAATCTCCTCTGCACCCTCTCTAAAGTGTCCTCATCCTTTCTATAATGAGATGAGCAGAAATGAACATAATTTTCTGACCGTGGTCGGACCAGAGTGTTACAGAGTTGCAACATTACAATGCAACTCTTGAACACAACCCCGACTAATGAAAGCCAACACACCATACACTTTCTTAACCACCTTGTCAACTTGCACGGCAACTTTGAGGGATGAGATCCCTCTGTTCTTGCACACTGTTAAGAAAGCTACCATTAACCCTGTATTCTGCCTTCAAGTTCAGACGTTTAAAGGGTATCACTTCACACGTCAATTTGGTACAGATGGAGGCCGTTCTGCTCTGTACTGCCTCTTTGGTTATACTGTTCTGACAGTCCCACTCGCCTGCTCCTTGCTGAAGCTGTTGATAACTCAAGGTTGTGTCTTCTTCCCTTCCAGAAAGCAGGTGCCTTGTTCATGGAAGTTGAGAGTCAAAGAGAGGGCTCAGGCCAGGTCTGCAGAGGTGAAATAAGTATCAGACCATCAATGTAAGTCTGGTTCTCCCAAACACTGTGGGTCTGGTAGGGCATTTGTGGGAGGATGTAATAGGGCCACAGACCATTCAGCCCATTGGTTCATACCCACCACAAAGCACTAATCGGTACTAATCCTACCCTCACCCAGTTTGTCTTCCCCAATTCTTCATCTTGAATTCACCCCCCCCCCCACCAAAATAATTTCTAACACACACCTACTCACTAGTGGCCAATTAAACCACTGACATGCAGTCTCCGCGATGTGACGGTATCCTGGGGGGAGACACAGGGTACAGAGAGGACATGCAAACTCCACACATAGGCAGGATCAGAGTTCAGACTCTACCCGCCACAGCACGGTGGTCACTCTCCAAGCCCCTAACTAATTATCTGGAGATGCGAGCACAGATCTTACTGTGGTAACTGGGAAATTTAAATAAATGTGAATTAAAAAGCTGTGGCTCGATATTCAAATCCCACCACCACCACTTTTTGAACATTTGGTGCTGCAATGGGCCTTCAGTGCAGATAGTGGAGAAGGTTGGATTGATATTACTGAAGACAGTATGAAGACTTCAAAATTCAATGCACATTTATTGCCAAAGTGTATATATGTCACCGTAAAGAACCCTGAGATTCATGTTTTTGCGGGCATACACAATAAATCCAATATCCATAATAGAATGAAGGATGAGGATGGACAATTAGTGTGCAAAAGACAACAAACTGTGCAAATACAAAAAGAAAGAAAAAAGAGATGATAATAATAGGAAATAAATAAATAATAAATATCAGGCAGATAAGATGAAGAGTCCTTGAAAGTGAGCCCATTGGTTGTGGGAATAGTTCAGCTATAGGGCAAGTGAAGTTAAATGAAGTTATCCCCTCTGGTTCAGTTGAGGGGTAATAACTGTTCCTGAACTTGGTGGTGTGAGTCCTCTGGCTTCTGTGCCTGCTTCCCGATGGCAGCAGCGAGAAGAGAGCGTGGCCTGGGATTTGGAATTTGAATTGAAACTGGTTTATCATTGTCATATGAACTGTGGAACAGTGAAAAGCTTGTCTTGCATGCTGTACGTGCAGGTCAACTCATTACACAGTGCGTTGAGGTAGAACAAGGTAAAACAATTACAATGCAGAATTAAGTGCAGAGAAAGTGCAGTGCAAGTAGGCAATAAGGTGCAAGATAATAACGAGGTAGATTGTGAGGTCAAGTGTCCATTTTGTCTTATTATTGAACCATTCAGTAATATTTAACATTGTAGTTAAAGTTGTCCTTTAGCCTGGTAGTGTGTGCTTTCAGGCTTTTGTATCTTCTGCCTGATGGAAGAAGGTAGATGAGAGAAGGTCTGCAGTGGATGAGATCTTTGACTATGCTGACTGCTTTTTTGAGGCAGCAGGAGGAAGAGGAGGTATATTGGAGTATGATAGATCTGCTGGTTGAGTGGTGTCACAACAACAACCTTGCACTCAACATCACTAAGACCATTGATTATGGGCTTCAGGAAGGAGAAGTCCACACTGGTCCCCATCAAGGGATCAGCAATGGAAAGGCTGACGTTTCAAGTTCCTGTGTGTCAACATCTGTAAAGACCTATACTAGGCCTAACACATTAATACAATTACAAAGAAGGCACGGTCGCAGCTATATTTGATTAGGAGATGGAGAAGACTTGATAAGTCACCAAAGACTCTCACAAATTTCTACAGATGTACCATGGAGAGCATTCAACTGGTTGCATCACTGTCTGGTATGGAGGGGGCCACTGCACAGGATCGGAAAAAGCTGCAGAAATTTGCAAACTCGGCCAGCTCTGTCATGGTCACTAGCCTTCCCATCATTGAGGATATCTTCAGAAGGCGTGGCCTCAAGGTGGCATCATCCGTCATCACCTAGGACATGCTCTCCTCTCATTGCTACCATCTAGGAGGAGATCTAGAAGCTGGAAGACACACGTTCAAAGTTTTGGGAGCAGTTTTTTTTCCTCTCTGCCATCAAATTTCTGAATGGACACTATCTTACAATTATTTGCTCTCCTTTTGCACTATTACTTAAATTAATATTTATATATATTTCTGATTGTAATATACATTTTTCTTCTATTATTGTGTATTGCAATGTGCATATTTCCATGGAGTAGCCAGAGTCAATGGAGGGGGTGTGGGGCCATGTCCAAAATTCCGTGCCTTTCCTTATCCTTTGCTGAGCAGTTGCCTTACCAATCAGTGATACACACAGTTTGTTTTCTATGGTGTGTCAATAAAAAAAATGAGATAAAAGTTTGAGATATTACCAGTGACCTTGTAACTACCAGGCTGTAGTGCAAGGCTCTCAGGCTTGGCTCCTGTGTGACTCCAGTCCAAATGTTGACCCTAAATATCTTTAGCCTAGCCTGGTTGACTGGGAATGGGAAATGTGACCAGATAATACTGGAAACACTCAGCAGGCCAGACAGCATCTGTGAAGAGAGAGAGGAACAGTTCATGTTTCAAATCCCAGACTTTGTCAGTGCTGCAAGACACTTTCTGTGGTAGCCTGTGAAATACTTTGGGATGTTCTGCTGCCTTGTACCAATGTGACCCTTCTTTTCTTGTAACATACACCAGCAATACAAAGCAAAGGCAGATGGAGGGATAAGAAGTCTTCTGAGCATCTCCTCTGTTCCCCAAAACTACCTGGAGTGTTGGAGACTAAGTGGTGACCTTATAGAGGCATATGAAATCATGAGGGACATGGAAATGGTGAATGTACTCAGACTATTGTCCTAGGGGAAGGAAACCAAAAACTAGAAGGCAGAGGCTAAAGGTGAGAGGGGAAGGATTTCAAAGGGACCAGAAAGGTGGTCCATATATGGATGAAGTTCCCAGAGGAGTTGGTTGAAGCAGGTACAATAGCAACATTTAAAAGATATTTGGATAAGTAAATGGCTAGGAAAGGCTTTGGCCCAATGTAGGCAAATGAGACTGGCTTCAGTTGGAACCTTGTTCAACATGTAAGAGTTGGGCCAATGGGTCTGTTTCCCTGCTGTACCTCTCTATGAGACTATGACCCATTCATCAGATGCAACAAAGTTACATCCATGGGAAATTTGTTCTCATCCATATGTTCTGCTTCATAACAGATGGTACTTCTGATCTATTCTCCCTCTCTCACAGAAAGGGCTCCAGGTACGAGCTCTTACCAAAGCAGTATAAAGCAATGGTGCTGGTGAAGGGGTTAATTATTTGTTAAATGTGAAAGAACCACAAACGAACACTCTACATTTTAGGAATGATCAAAGGATTAAGCTATTTCCAAGTTACAAGAAAGATCAAAGAGTAGTTACAGGTGTAGTAATATCTTGGGATATTAATTTATAAAAAAACTCAAGTTGACTTGCATTATAATTGGATCTCATTCTGTTTAAAGGGTTGGAGACTTTGAAATTCAGGCTGTTACCAAAGAATATGCGGAATACAACGGTCACAGGAAGTTCCGGTTTAAGGCTGCAGGTGAGTACAACTTCAAAGTTGTTATTCCTACCTACCCGTGGCCCGTTTGAGGAATACCTTCACCCAGAGGTGCTGGGAGTTGGAACACCCTGCCTTACAGGGTGTTAGAGGTGACTCTGAAAAATATCTGAATGAGCACCTCATCGCCAGGGCGTTGACCAAGTGCTGGCAACTAGGATTAGTCTAGATGGGTGCTTGATGCTCGGGCTGAAAGGTGTGTTTTTGTATTGTATGACTTTGTAACTGAACAGATAGGAAACACCAGTTTCTGAGAGGTCTAAGGTTCTGGTTTGTATTTCCTGTTGACTTTGAATGTATTTAAGACCCCAGTAGATCAGTAAATAAAGGATAGCCCACAAACAAAATGCTGAAGGGAGTCAGCAGATCAGACAGCACCTGCGGAGGGAAACAAATGATTGGTATTTTGAACTGAAACTTTTTATCAGGACTGGAAAGAAAGAAGGCAGAAACGAGAATAGGAAGTTGAGGGAAAGAAAATATTTCGCAGATGCTGAAAATCTTGTGCAACAGACACAAAATTGATTCCAAAGATTCAAAGTACAGTTATTATCAAAGTATGTATACAGGATACAACAGTGAGATCCGTCATCCGGGTAGGCAGCCAAAGCAAAGAACAACCATTCAAGCTGTTCATGAAACCATCACACACCCACCGAGTGAGAAAAAAGAACAATTTGCGCAAACGGCAGAAAGCGAGTGAAAAACACATGGAATATCAAATACCAAACCAGGATTCCAGTCACGTTCAGTTTAGGTCAGTTCAGCACCACACCGCTAGCCAATGCAGGTCGCAGGGCCATTCTTCATCAACGCGCCCCAGCCTGCATCGATCAAACCGCTCAAGATCAGCAGAAAAAAAAGGTAACCAGAATCCAGGAACATATGTGACATGATCCTCAAAGTCCCCCAACAGAGTCCACAGATTTTCTGATCAATCCGGGTGGACATAGATCCCAAGGCTCCTTCACATTCCACCGACAGCAGCTAGTGAGAGCGCGTAAGACTAGTCAAACACAGGCGGATAGCGTTGAGCACACACCAGTCCTCGGTGGCTTCAGCTTTACTCGATGCCTCAATTGGAGAGAGAGGCAATTTAGTTGATCATAGGCTTGTGTCCTGTCTTCAGGCCTCCAGACCCTCAGGACTCACCCACTGCACTAAACCTCGCCAAACGCCCTCGGAGACAGCAAAGCGCCAGGGCACTCAATCGGCCCCAAATCACAACACCAAAATGTAAACCACAGGTTCCAATCACAGGCAGCTTAGTCATACAATCACATTTGTAAGAAGTAGTTTTGTGAACTGTTAGCAGGAAAAAGGATCTAGTGCTTTCATGGCATATATGATGAATAAACTCCTCTTGGGCTTCCAGCCGGTGCAGATGTCATTGTAACCAACACTTTGATAACAAACTCTGCCAACTTCATCAGGGATGATGTCTGGTGGTATTTATACCCCCATCGTCTGTAGGATCTTTGATTATAACGTAACCCTCAGGCTCAACCAGCAACGTGTTTGTCTAGGGGAAGACAACTTCTGGCCCCGCCAAACTGAGAAATCTCGTTTGTGTGGATGCTGCGTGATGTGTTGCCCGGGTACAAACCCGCACCACAAAATATCAGACAGTACGCCAGATGCAATTAACTGACTGAACTTTATAAATCTTAACCTGAATATAGGGTTAGTAAAGAAAATAAAAAGAAAAACGGGCCCATTTTGAGAGAAAAGTCAGAAGTGCACGTTGGAGCTCACTAATACGGCCATTCATCAATCATCGACCTCCTCCCAGCATCGCTGACCTTCGGACTCTTGCTCCCGATCCACTCCGTCTCCAGCTCTCTCCACACGCTTCTTCCTTCTTCTCCTCTTGCAGACCAAAGACCACAAAAATTTCTCTTCCACTCACAAGAAAGAACAACAGCATTCCAAACCCCGTTATCTCTAGTCATAACCCAGACATTGCTGCTACAGAGAAACCATTACATTATCAGTGAAACCTTACAGCATGTTACAATAAGAACAGAAGAAATAGGAGCAGGAGTTGGCCATCTGGCCTGTCGAGCCTGCTCCGCCATTCAATAAGGTTATGGCTGATCTGGCCGTGAACACATCTCCACCTACCCACCTTTTCCCCATAACCCCTAATTCCTTACTATGCTAGCTACTTTACTATGGCAGTGAGATTGTCCATGGAGGTGAGGCTGGTTTCCATGTTGTGTTGAGTTGTATCCACAGCTCTCTGCAGTTACCTGTGGTCACACGCAGAGCATTTGACATACCAAGCTGGGATGCATCCAGATACGGTGCATCAATGAAAGTTTGTGGGTGTCAAATGGAGCATGTCAAAATTCTCCATCCTGCTGAGCATATAGATTTTCTAGGGGCCAATGGTTCCCAAGAGGGGGTGATGGATCCCAGAGACATCTTCTCTTCCTCTGGAATTCTCTTTTTCTCAGGGCGGAAATGGCTAATACCAGCCATTCTTTTAAGATGAGTGGAGGGAAGTTTAGCAGACACGCCCAAGGTGGGTTTTTCACTTTCACACAGAGTGTCTGTAAGTGCCTGGAATGCACTTCTGGGATGTACTGGTAGAGGTTGATACATCTGGAACGTTTAAGACTCTTCTAGACAGGCACATAGATGAAAGAAAAATGGAAGGTTATGGGATGTGTGGGAGGGAAGGATTAGATTGACCAGAATCGGACTCCTTGTCACTGGCATAAGTGTTGAAATGTGATATTTTGTGGCAGCAGTACAGTGTGGGTGTAACAAGTTACTATGAGTGTAAAAGAGGGATAGTGAGGTGGTGTTCCTGAGTTCAAGAATTTTTTAGATATCTGATTACAGTGAGGAAGAAACTATTCTGCCATCAATCACTTGAGTGTGGGTCTTTAGGTTCCTCCATGGAGTGGGTTTATATCGTGACAACGTGACATCTTTGTTCTGTTTTATGTTCTGTATTTTCTTTTGGAGCAGCTTGGAATATGACAGCGTCTAAAAGTCCTGAGATGGTCGACTCAGGAAAATTCCAAGGTATGTTCTCTCCTCGTTAATCAACAAAGTAATGTTTCCTTGTCTCATCCTTTACAGGTGAGGAAGGAAGTCGAAGAAACAACACTGAGGTTAGACCCTACGTTGTCAATTTGTCAAAGATGAGACGCTTCTTTATACCTGGAGCTCCCTTCCGAATTCAGGTGGCTATGAGGTTATAGAGGAGTTGTGTGGATGGCGTGAGATGGTGGATGGGCGGGGGGACAGTGTACGTACACAGGGTCCGGACAGATACTGTAGTTCAAGGGACCTATTCCTAAGGTCAATGCCATCCTCATCATTGCAATGACTTCAAGTGAACTGAACGTCATTGTTCTTAACCTGCATAAAATGATACTGCTCAGTTAAAGTGACGATCACTGTGTAACTCCAGTTCCATACAGGCAAAGGTGATGGAGGTAAATTCCTGATATACTGTACAATGAAGTCAGGGCATCCTAGAGCACAGAAGCAGGCCCTTGAATCCACTGAGATCATACTGACCTTTTAGCATTCACTTACACTCATCCTACACCTATCCCATTTAAAATCTCCCCACATTCCCATCACCCCCTTGCTCCAGTTTCCGTCCTTGCCCACAGTAAACTTACAGCAGCCAATTAATCCACCAACCTACCTGTCTTGTCGGAGGGAACTGGATACCCAGGGGAAACCCACACATTCAGAGGGAGAAAGTGCAAACTCCACACATAGACTCACCAGAGGTTGGGATTGAATAGTTGTTACCCTTCAGTCATCAGGCTCTTGAACCGAACGGCATATCTTCACTTGCTCAAAAATGTTCCCACAGCCAATGGACTCACTTTCAAGGACTCTTCATCTCCTGTTTTTGATATCTATTTATTATTATTTCTTTCTTTTCCTACTTGCCCAGTTTGTTGTCTTCTCCACTCAGTTTGGACATCCAAGTTGGACGATCTTTCATTGATCCTGTTAAGGCTATTATTCTATAGGTTTATCGAGTATGCCCACAAAAATGTATCTGTGGGTTGCATATATACTTGATAATAAATTTGCTTTGAACTTTTGAGCTTTGATGCGGATTGATGGAGCTTTGAGGCATTAGCTCTGTCAGTTATACTACAGTAACTCTAGCCACCTCCTGTTCACTGTCTGTCCTGCTGAAATTAATTGGCTTTTACTGGAAGAACTTACTGTAACTCCTGTCATAAATTCTGTTTCCTTTGCACATAAATATTCGACCCATTTTCAGTCCTAGTCTAACCTTGCAAACAAGTAGGTGAGAGAGTGTGAGGGACAAGCACATTCTTTCGAGTCTTTGCAAATACGTTGATTCAGTAGATGGTATCTGGGAAACTAGTCACTTCCATAGAAACAGAATCCAGGCCAAGAGAGTATGGGCCTTCCTCAGAAGGCTACAGAAATTCAGCATGCTCCCACTGATCCTTGTTAATTCTTATTGAGAACATCCTATCTGGATGCGTCACAGTCAAGACCAGAAGAAATTGCAAACCCCTTGGTCCATCACAGAATCAAGCCTCCTCTCCATCTACACTTCTCATTGCCTCAATAAAGCAGCCAACATAAGCAAAGTCTCTCAGTCTGCTTAGTTCTCGTGAGACTGTACCAACCCTGGATATTCTCTCTTCTCCTCTATCCAATCAGGCTTCCAATGCAAAGACTTTAAAACACATACCATCTAGCTCAGTGAGAGTTCTGTCCCAATGTTGACAATAATGATGACCTCTTGACCTCATGATCTACCTCATCCTGGCCTATGCATCTTATTTTCTCCCTCATTACCATTTCTCTGAAATTTTTACACTCCATTCTGTCTTCTATGATTACTTCTCCCTGCACTAGATGTACTTTTGTTTTCAAATTATCTGTATGAATAGAATGTAAAACAAAGATTTTCCCTGTATTTCAGTACATGTGACAGTACTAAACCAATTATGTTGTTATAACATTTAGGACATGTGGACCATCCCAACTTATCTTTTCTCTTGAAAGTTTTAATTACAGGAGATACAAGGATTCTAAAGTTTGCTGTTCTCATGTTGATGTAGAGAGAGACCAGCTTACTCATACACTTGTGCTGTGTTACAGGCAATTGTGACATACCAGGATTTTTCACCAGTTGCGAAGGCACCCATCGAGATTTCTGTAATGATCAAGGAGACGAAAACTATACAGGCTTCTCAGAGAGGATTTACAGACAACATCGGCGAGATGAGTCTTATCTTCGATGTCCCTGAAGATGCCAGCGAGATATACGTCACGGTGTGTATGCTTCCAGAAACAGAGAAAGCGATAAAGACTAGAGTGAGGCACAAACTCATTGAAGCATATGATATTCTGAGAGCATGTGACTCGGAAATAGAGGGACTTAAGGGTGCAACTGCCCAGTTTGCAGAAAGTGGCATCACAGGTAGACAAGGTGGTGAAAAAGGCATTCCTACTTTCATCAGTCAGGGCACTGTAACGCTGCCCTCAACCGCATCTCTTCCATTTCACCCACGTCTGTTCTTACCCCATCCTCCCGCCACCCTACCATAGGGTTCTTTTTGTCTTCACCTACCAACCCACCAGCCTCCACCACCAGCAGATAATTCTCTGAAACTTCTGCCATTTCCAATGGGATTCCACCACCAAGCACATCTTCCCCGGCCCCCACTTTCTGCTTTCTGCAGGGATCGCTCCCCATGCGACTCCCTTGTCCATTCGTCTCCCTTCTGATCTCCTTCTGGAACTTATCCTTGCAAGTGGAACAAGTGTTACCCCTGTCCCTACATCTCCACCCTCACTACCATTCGGGGTCCTAAACAGTCCTTCCAGGTGAGGTGACACTTCACCTGTGAGTCTGTTGGGGTCATATACTGTGTCTGGTACTCCCAGTGTGGCCTCCTGTATATCTGTGAGACGTGACATAGATTGGGAGACTACTTCATCGAGCACCTACGTTCCATCCACCACATAAAGCAGGATCTCCTAGTGGTCACCCATTTTAATTCCACTTCCCATTCAGATATGTCCATCCATGGCCTCCTCCACTGTCGTGATGAGGCCACACTTAGGTTGGAGGAACAACACCTTATATTCCATTTGAGTAGCCTCCAACCTGATGGCATGAACATGGATTTCTCTAACTTCCGTTGCCCCCCTCCATGTCATCTTTCCTTCACCATTTCCCACCCCCTTTTCCTTCTCTCACCTTACCCCCTTGCTCGCCCATCTCCTCCCTCTATGCTCCTCCTCCTTTTTCTTTCTTCCATGGTTTTCTGTCTCTTTTACCAATCAAATTCCCAGCTCTTTACTTCATCCCTCCCCCTCCAGATTTCACCCGTCACCTTGTGCTTCTCTGTCCCCTCCCCCCCCCCCCCCACCTTTTAAAGCTACTCCTCAGCTTTTTCTCTCCAGTCCTGCCGAAGGGTTTCTGCTTGGAACGTCAACTGTACTCCTTTCTGTAGATGCTGCCTGGCCTCCTGAGTTCCTCTGGCATCTTGTGTGTGTCGATAGTGGTAGGGAAGTTATTTTACAGTTACATAACATGTTGGTGAGGCCTCAACTGGAACAACGTGTGCAGATTTGGTCACCCCCCGTTATCGGACAAACATGACAACACTAGTAAGAGTGCTGAGAAGATGTTGAGTGAATACCGGGGTCTGAGGTTGTATAGCCTAGGACTTAACTCTCCGGAATACATAAGATTGAGGGATAGCCTGAAAAAGGTGTATAAATGTAGGAGGGGGCACAGACAGGGAGAAAGAATATAGACATTTACCCTGTGAGGGTGCTAAGAACAAGAAGGCATAGATCTAAAGTCAGAGGTAGGAGAATTAAAAGGGACTTCATATGCACCTTTTTTGTACAGAAACAGAATGAGCTGCCAGAAATAGTGGTTGAGGTGCACACAATAGCAACATTTAAAAGCCATCGAGATAAGTACATGGACAGGAGAGGTCCATGGGCCAGATGGGACAGGCTCGCTGGGCAACACAGTCAGCATGTTCAAAGTGGGCTGGACGCATGGCCGTATGAAGGTCCCTGAAGACATCCCGCTTGCTGCTTCACTCTGCTGTCAGCCTCCCCTTGCATCCCAAGACCTAACCGTGTTCAATAAGCTCATTTGAAACCTCAATGAATTTTTCTGAAATACAAAGATTGGATATCAGAGAACGTTGCTTTTAAAGCAAGAGGGGGGAATTTTAAAGAGGTGTTGTACAGGTTATTTAACACAGAGAACATTAAGTGCCTGGAACAGGCTGCCAGGTGGATTGGTGGAAACAGATACAATTGAGCTATTTAAGGGGCTGATAGACAGACTGTCCTTGCTCAGGTACTTTTTCCGTTCTATTTGTTTGTTGTTTCTCCCCAGGTAACTGCTGGGACCAAAGCCACTGGCACAGAAGGAAAGAGTGAGATTGCTATAAAATCCCATCAGAGTAGCCAGGCCTTCATGTATATCGAAGCACCCAACGTTCTACTCTATCCTGGTGACAGCATCGAGGTGACTCTGACAGCTCTGGGTCTGACTGACGGCAGCAATGTTGATCACTATTACTACATGGTGAGTTAACGACGTCATTTTACCTTTGAAATTGGAATTGTCACAGGCGCTGACATATTGTGCAAAGTATACTGTTCATTCCACAGTGCACTGAGGTTGAAATAGGGAAAACAATGACAATGCAGAATAAGGTGTAACAGCTACAGGGGAAGTACGGAGCAGGTAGACTACCATGAGGCCTCTGTCGTTCAGGGTCGATTATGAATGTTGCATCCTAGCTGTCCAGGTACACAAGACGGGGCAGTACAATATGGAGAGGGAGCTGTTGCCCATGTAGCAAACTCCCCCTCTCCACGCATCTGGTGAACCCAAAGGAATGGCAGAGATAGATGCAGTTTGGTAGCAACAGTTTTGCAGGAGTTTCCAGTCAGCATTGAACTCAACGTAAGACTGCCTTAAGGACTCCAGCTGTGGATTTTTCCCTCGGGGTTCACTCCCGAAGCCTTCCCCATGAGAGGGCATAGCCGCAAGGCAGCAGAGCTTAGAGATCAGAGTTTTCCTTCCCTTAGATGAGCTGCCATCCTACTGAAGTGACTGGTTTTAAGGTACCAGTAACTTGCCTTTGCCCCTTTTCCTGTCCGTAGAAACAGTTCCTCTGGGCTGAGTAGATCAGCCATACCTGAAGACCAGGAGCTGGACTTGGGTTCTCAGAGGCAATTTGAGTCACACGCCATTGGGAGATTGTAGATACAGAGATGTGTAGACAGACTCCTTACAGGAGAGGTTGTAGACAGACTCCATACAGGAGAGGTTGTAGACAGGGTCCATAGAGGGGAGGTTGTAGACAGACCCAATAGAGGGGAGGTTGTAGACAGACTCCATAGAGGAGAGGTTCTAGACAGACTCCATAGAGGAGAGGTTGTAGACAGAGTCCATAGAGGGGAGGTTGTAGACAGGGTCCATAGAGGGGAGGTTGTAGACAGACCCAATAGAGGGGAGGTTGTAGACAGACTCCATAGAGGGGAGGTTGTAGACAGACTCCATAGAGGAGAGGTTCTAGACAGACTCCATAGAGGAGAGGTTGTAGACAGAGTCCATAGAGGAGAGGTTGTAGACAGGGTCCATAGAGGGGAGGTTGTAGACAGACCCAATAGAGGGGAGGTTGTAGACAGACTCCATAGAGGGGAGGTTGTAGACAGACCCAATAGAGGGGAGGTTGTAGACAGAATCCATAGATGAGAGGTTGTAGACAGAGTCCATAGAGGGGAGGTTGTAGACAGGGTCCATAGAGGGGAGGTTGTAGACAGACCCAATAGAGGGGAGGTTGTAGACAGACTCCATAGAGGAGAGGTTCTAGACAGACTCCATAGAGGGGAGGTTGTAGACAGAGTCCATAGAGGAGAGGTTGTAGACAGAGTCCATAGAGGGGAGGTTGTAGACATAGAGGAGAGGTTGTAGACAGAGTCCACAGAGGGGAGGTTGTAGACAGAGTCCATAGAGGGGAGGTTGTAGACAGACTCCATAGAGGAGAGGTTGGTTTCCATGCTGTGCTAGGCTGTGTTCATAACTCCCTGCAGTTTCTCACAGTCATGGGAGAACAGTTGCCACCCCAAGCCATGATGCATCCAGATACAAGGCATTTTATGGTGCAGCAATAAAAGTTGGTGAGGGTCACCCTGGACAGCATCCTGAAGAAGTAGAAGCATTGGTTGGAGCAGGACAGGATATTGGTGATGTTCATTCCTTGCAGCTTTCAATGCTTTGAATCTCAGCACTGTTGATGCAAACAAGAGCATATGTACTGCCCCCTTCTCAGTAGTCAATGATCACTTACTGTGGGTTAATGCACTCAGGGGTGGAGTGTACAGTAACAACAGGTTCATAGTATCAAGCACACCAGAAGGAAGTGGAGCAGGAATTGGCCAGCAGGCCCCTTGCATTTGCAATGTCCTTCAATGTGATTGAGGCCTGTTGATACTGGGATCAACTCCAACAACCTTGGCAAATTTACTGGAATGTGGAAAATTCTCTTCGCTAAAGCAGGGTGGGGCACTTTCACCAGAAGGTCTGTAGAAGTTCAAAAAGGTGGCTCGACCCCAAAGAAATGAATAAATAAAAAATATGATAGAACCATGGACATATGGATGGAGGGACAGGAGGGGAGATGGACATATGGATGGAGGGACAGGAGGGGAGATGGACATGTGGACGGAGGGACAGGAGGGGAGATGGACATATGGACGGAGGGACATGAGGGGAGATGGACATGTGGATGGAGGGACGGGGGGGAGATGGACATATGGACGGAGGGACGGGGGGGAGATGGACATGTGGATGGAGGGACAGGCAAGCAGAGGGACAGGGGTATAGATCAATAGGAAGAAATGGGCCAAGAATAGATAGGCGGACAGATAGACAGGTGGATGGATGTACAAGTGTGCAGAGGGACACCGACCAGAGAGATACAGGAGGAGAATGAACAGGTGGAGAAATGGATGCCTGTACAAATGAACAAAGGGACAGGCAGACAGAAACACATCTGACAGTGAGATGGGCAGACCAAAATGGTGGAGAAACTGGACAGGTGAACAGGTGGACACACAGACAGATAGATAGACAGACAGAAAGGCAGACAAGGCTACAAGTGCCAACAACTCACATACAGTTTAGATGCATAAGTGGGTTGATCTGCTACATTAACAGAAAAGATTTATTGGTTTCTATATTGGTCCACAATACTGCGACGGGGTCTTTCAGTGATACCCTTTTCTAAAACAGAGAAAAGCAATTTACTGTTTCCAGTATTATGATTGGTAGCACAGTCGGCTCCTGAGACAGTTGGGTGCTGTGGTTGGATCTAAGGAGGAGAATCGATGGGGAATGTGACTGACCGGCTGCGTTATAGGAAAGGAAGGAAGTACTGTATAACTTCATCTCTGGATGTCAGGTTACTTCTGAAGTGGGTCTCTGGAAGAACACCAGAGTTTCCCATTTCTGAAGTCACATTTTCAATGCTCCTATCCAAGATGCTAATTCTTCCTAGATCTTGAACAAAGGGCATCTGCTACAGTATGACACAGTTGAGAGGTCCACCAACTCTTCATTCCTGGTTAACATCACACAAGACATGATACCTTACTTCCGCATTGTGGCCTATTATTTTGCTGACATCAACGGCGTTAGAGAGCTGGTCTCAGACTCAGTGCGTTTGGAGGTGGAGGACCTATGTGACATGAAGGTATGTGGTGGTTTTCTTTATACTTTGAGGGTCTGTTAATTACTCTGCTAATTGATGCTTGGCAAGTGTAAGACTTGCATTAATAAGCAGACCCCATATGTGAGACATCTGAACCTTTTTTATTGGTTGTTAACAGCCTCAAGTTAAATTGAGTTTATTGTCAGATTGGTAATTGGTAATAAGCTACAATGACAAATGTTACTTTGTATGTCATCCATACGCAGCGTTCCACCACATCAGTTCAAAGGTTGAAAGGTTCATTTATTATCAAAGTATGCATGCAGTACACATCTCAGAGATTTGTCTTCTCCAGAAAGCCATGAAACAAAGAATACCATGGTAGTTGTTCAAAGAGAAACAGCAAACCTACGCATCTGCACAAAAAATAAACCCCTCCCTGGAAACCCCCCTCCCCTGTACAAACCATAAGAACATTGACTCCAAACCTTCCTCCCCCCACAAAAAAAATGAGAAAGAATGAGTGAAGGCACAGAATATAAAAACCATAACTCTGGAAAAAGTCCATAGTCCAAAAATCCAGAAACGCAGAAGCTCAGTAACAACCTCCGACATCATCAAAAGAGAGGGACACCACTCAAATGCAGAGGCCTGGCCTCCAGGCACGGCAAGCCACCAAAACAGCGATGAGCCAGCACACAGTCTCCTGAGGTATTACAAGGACAAAGCAATAACAGAATGCAGAATAAAGTAAGATAGAAGGCATTGGACAGCTAGATTGTGAGGTCAAGAGTCCATCTCATTGTATGAGAGGTCCATTCCAATTATTTTATAACTGCAGGGTCCAAGCTACCCTTGAGCCTGGTGGTACCTGCTATCAGGTGTTGAATCTTCTGCCCAATGGGGGAGCGGAGAAGAGAGGAAGTTGGGTGTAGAAGGGGGTCTTTGATAATGATGACTGCTTTTCCAAAGCAGTCAGAAGAGAAGTTAAAATTCATAGAGGGGAGGTTGTTTCTCATGATGTGCTGGCTGTGTCCACAAATCTCTGTGGTTTATGTATAAACACACATGTACGCAGGTGCAGTGAAAAACTTACTTGCAACAGAATCATCATATATTGCATCTGATACACAACGTTTACAAGAAAAACATGTTATACATAAATAATACCAAATTATGCAAGAAAGCGGACAATAAGAACATGTGAAGTTCATTGTATTGTGAAATTGTCAATGTAGCCATAGTGTCTCTCTACTGAGATTGTGATTAAGTTATGAAGGTTGGTTCAAGAACTAAATGGTTAAAGGGAACCTGATGGCGTTGGACTTCAGGCTTCTTTGCCTCCTGCCCGATGATAGATCTAAAAAGATGTCAGGTATCTTTGCGGATAGACGATCCCTTCTTGAGGCAGCACCTCCTGGAGGTACTAGTGATGGAGGGGAGAGATGCACGGTGATGTATGGTGCTGAGTCCACTACTCTGCAGCTCCTTACTTTCCCGTGCATTTGAATTGTCGTGCCAGGCCATGATGCAGTCAGACAGCATACTTTCATCGGCACATCTGTAGAAGCTTGGAATAAGTCCTGATGAAGGGTCTTGGCCCAAAACCTCGACAGCTTAGTCCCCTCCCTCGATGCTGCCAGACCTACTGAGTTCCTCTAGCATTTTGTATATGTCACTCAAGATTCCCAGCATCCACAGAATCCTTTAAATCTGCCGAAATTTGTTAGAGCGTTCAGTGACATCCCAAACCTTCTAAGAAAGCAGATACTGGCCCAGCTTCCTTGTGATTGCATCAGTGTGGCGGGCCCACGTACAGGTATGGGACAGGAGATGGACATGGAACAATATCTCTTTATGTTAGTTCCTTGCCAGAAAGTCTGGACTGGGTTCAAATTGCCCCGAGTTTGTGTCCCTATCGTTGGTTGTGTGAAACCATGCTTTCTAGTTTAAACAGACTTATTGACATGATGTCCTAACTAATGTTTGCCCCTCAAATGACATGACAAAAAATATTTTGCTATTTGTGGATCTTGCAGTGTTAGCCAGACATCACAGGTATATCACAGGCTCCATACTTCCATTTGCATCAACAAAATATTTCTGGGGAATGGCTGTCATTGGAAAGATGTTAGCCCATTTTCAAACAGCAAGACCCCACAATCTGCAAAGGTTTTGTGCTGTTGTTTGAGCATAGTGAATTCAAGGAAGACAGAGATTAGCTGTCACTGTCTCTGCACATTGAACCATGCAGTGAAGCATCATTTGTGTCAAATCAAATCAGAATTAGATTAATGCAAATTATTTTTTATTGAACATCTGAAGTCATCCTGAGGGGACAACATTTCACTAATTTCCTCTCAGGGAATTGATGGGGTTGGGTGTTGGAGCCTTGGTTCCCTGCCCTGATTGAAGATGGCCCAATGATGCAGCAGGTAGTACCACTGCCTCACAGCCCTACAGACTATAAGACCATAAAATATGGGAAGAGAATTAGGCCATTTGGCCCATCGAGTCAGTTCCACCATTTCATCATGGCTGATCCATTTTTCCTCTTAGCCCTACTCTCCTGCCTTCCTCCCCCCCCCATATCCCTCATCCCCTGACCAATCAAGAATCTATCCACCTCTGCCTTAAATATACATAAAGGCAGCTTCAGCAGCTGCCCGTGGCAATGAATTCCACAGATTCACCATCTCTCTGGCTAAAAAAATTTCCTCCTCATCTCCATTTTGAAAGGACGCCTCTCTATTGTGAAGCTGTGTCCTCTGCTCTTAGACTCTACCACCACAGGAGATATTCTCCCAACATCCATTCTATCAAGGCCTTTTACAACTCGATAGGTTTCAATTAGATCACCCCTCATTCTTCTGAATCCATGGTGTTCAATCTAGATCTCCATCTCTGTGTGTGTGTGTGTGTGTGTGTGTGTGTGTGTGTGTGTGTGTGTGTGTGTGTGTGTGTGTGTGTGTGTGTGTGTGTGTGTGTGTAGAGTTTGTATGTTCTCCCTGTGACAAGGTGTGTTTCCCTGGTGGTCCAGATTCCTCCAGCATGTGGGTCAGAGTGTTAACTGGCCCATGTAATTTGTTGCTAGAGTGTGGGTTGGAGTAGAAGGGTCAGTTGATGGGAAGGTGGGGAGAATAATGCTGAGGGAAATTAGTGGGGACATAGGATGGCATAGATTTTGCATAGACTCATTGGGCACAATATCCTTCTTGCCTATCATCTGATGTAAATGTCAGGTTACTTTGGAAGTTCATCACTGGAAGATCTGGATGTCTGGAAGACCACACACTAAGGTTTCTTGGTGTTTCCATCCTGAAGTCCATTTGCCTTTAACTCCGTCAGGGGCAACTGCTGCTGGACCAACATCCACATTACGAGAGTTGGAACATTTATGGGCAAGTGAGATAGAATAGGGTTGTTTCCTCTGCAGCACGGGAGACCTGACATAAGTTTATAAAATTATGAGATGCATAGATAGTGTAAGCAGCTGGTATTTCTGTGTCAGGGTTAAAATGTCTAATACCAGTTAAGGTGAGGGGGGAAAGTTGAAAGGAGATGCTCGAGTCTAGATAATTGACACGGAGGGAGGTGGGTGTCTGGAATCCACTGCCAGGGGTGGCGCTGGAGGAAGTATGATGGGGCTGTTTAAGAGGCTCTTAGCTAAGGAAATTTCTCCGGATGTACCATAGAGAACATTCTAACTGGCTGCATCCCTGTCTGGTATGGGTGGGCGGGTGGTGGGTCTACTGTACAGGACTGAAGTAAGCTGCAGAGAGTTGTAACCTTAGCCGGCTCCATCATGCACACTAGCCTCTGTAGCATCTTCAATGAGCAATGCCTCAAAAAGCTGGCATCCATCATTAAGGACACCCCTCACCCAGGGCATGACCTGTTCTCATTGCTACCATCAGTTACTGAACCTGAAAGCACACACTCAGTGATTCAGGACAGCTTCTTCCCCTCTGCCGTCCGATTTCTGAATGGACATTGAACCCATGAACACTACCTCACTACTTTTTTAAATTTCTATTTTTGCACTATTTATTTCATTTAACTATATATACTGTAATTCACAGATTTTTATCGATTATTATGTATTGCACGGTACTGCTTCCATAAAGTTAACAAGCTTATTAAACCTGATTCTGGTTCTGAATATGCAGAGAATGGGAAGACATAGACCATGAGCAGACATAAGTTTAAGTAGTTTGGTAAAACACTGTAGACTGGTGAGCCTATTCCTGTGATGTCCTGTTGTATATACTAAGAGGTGGGGGAGTACGACTGATGAATTGCTCCGAGAGTCGGCATTGACTCAACAGAGTGGGTGACATCCTTCTGTGGCCACAGAACGTAAGAGCATAATTATGCCATTTAGCCATGAGAGCTTCTCTGCGATTCAATCATGGTTATTTTTTATTCAACCCCATTGTCCGACTTTCTCCCTGTTACTCCCAATCCAACCCTCTCCCCCTCAACAATCAGGAACCTATCAATCTCTGTATTAAATACCCCAATGACTTGGTGTCTACAGCCAACTGTGGCAACAAACTCCACAGATTGACTATCCTCTGATTGAAGAAAATTGCTCCTCATATCATCGATGGAGCAATACCTTATCTCCCACCTAGATAGCCTCCTGCCTGCTGGCATGGACATTCAACTCGCAGACCTCCATTGAAACCCCTGCTCCCCCCTTACCCCATCCCTATCTATAATTTTGGTCTGGTTCTCTTTCTCTTTCCCCCCTACTACAATCTCCCCCTGGCTTTACCTTTCTTTCTATTTTATTTCCCATATTTCTCCACCTTCCCCCAGCCCATTTCCCTCCAGCCTATCACTTCCCAGCTCTCTACTTCATCCCTCCCCCCACTTCTTATCCCCCTTCGACCATCCCATGTTACTTCACTCCTGATGAAGGGTTTCGGCCCGAAACGTCATCACTACCTCCTCCCATAGATGCTGAGTTCTGCCGGCATTTTGTGTTTTTAGATATGGATGTTAGTTTGTTTTTGACCTTGGTCTCTATCAAGAGCTGTCTGATGTAAACCGGCCATTGGGGACTGGGCGATGAGTCGGGGACAGGGACTGAAGTGCTGGCATTCATTCCGACCCTTTACAGTTCCAGATGGTGCCCAGGTTTCTGGAGGAGAAGGACCAGAAAGACCTGCTGCTGTCCGTTTTCACCAACAGTACGGCGAGCGTCCACGTGAAGGCGGTGGATGGGCAGCTCTCGAGAGCTCACGTGGGCCTTGGCACCTACCAGCAGGTGAGAAGCTCCACTGGGCAATGTTCATGCAAAAGGGCTGGTGTACGGTCTTACTGAAATCTACCGGATCTGGAAGACCCAGATAGGGTGAACATAGAAAGGATTAGTGGGAGAGCACAGCCTCAGATTAAAAGGATGTTACTTTATAACTGAGATGAGGAGGAATTTCTTCTGCCAGAGGGTTGTGCACTTGTGAAATTTTTTTCCCCAGTGAGAGCTCTGGGATAATAATATTCTTCGGCTCTGCTCTGGGTACAGTTTGGTCCTCACCAATGAATCAAAGCCCATGCCTTTACCCAGGTTTGACACTGTAGCCATGCCTCCTCCCAGCAGTTGCCCCAGGAACCCTGATTTTCCTTGAGCGATCCAGTGACCAGCGTGAGGTGGTGGAATTTCAGCCCCAAAGATGGGAGGGAATGAAGCGAGTGGAAACCCCTTTGCCAGGAGGGCTGTGAAGCTTTAGACTTTGCTGCCACACCAGTGGATTCGGTCAAGGAAGGGAGCAGACTTATTCCCGGTGTGCAGACAGTTCAAGAAGGTGGAGCTGAGACAGATGACCTGCCATTTTACTGATGAATGGCAGAATGGGTTCAAGGGGCTTACTAGATCTGGTGCCACCATCCTAAATCCCGATGCCTCAACTGGGAGTAGGAGCTTCCCACCACCATTCAGTCATCACTTCACAGTGACCTGCTCGATATCACGTCTAACACCCAGACCTGAACGCCCCTCCAATTCCCAGATAACCTCCTTGGCCTTTCCAGGCTGAATGGTCATCCTCTCTCCCCCAGGTAGACATCACAGTTGGCCGAGAGTGATGAACAGATCAAAAAACCTTGACTCCTCCTTGCATACTCCACAGGTATAGTTTGAAGGTGGAAAGGGAAAGGTTTCAAGGAGATTTGTGAGGAAAGCATTTACAAGGAATTTGAACAGGCATGGAATGGAGGGATTTGGATCATATATGGGCACATGGAACTAGTTGGTGTTCTATATACATGGAGCAAGAACAACCATGGAGTAATAGGATTAAACATTTTTACTGAGTCACATTAGTAACAGTAGACACAGACACTTACAATGTAAGAGGTACAAAACAGGCACGCCAAGATGAAAGCATGCACACCAGAAAGCTCACACCTACTCCTACATGTAGAAGGCACAATAGATTGGCCGCATGCACACTCGCTGTATTCTCGCAATCGATCTAATATGGTAAGTTCATTACGTTCAGTACAGACACTGTGGACCAATGAGCTGGTCCCTGTAATGTACTTTTTAGTCGTTTTCTGTTCTCCTGTCCTCTATTCTTTGACTTTAGAGGGAATGGGTACTGGGAGGAGTGTAAATTGGAAGCAGCATTAATTGCTAATCTAATGCTCTACCTCAATGTAGTTGACCTATGGTGGTATTGTGAGTGTAGAGATGGTCCAACCCCCTTTAACAGAGGCCAAGTCTGTTGAAAGTGATGGCTTTTTCTTCTGACCGTGCAGGTGTTCTACAGAAAGGACTTGTATGATTTTGGCAGCTCCTATGGCGGGGGCCGAAACACGGCTGAGGTCTTCAAGGATTCTGGGCTGCGATTCATCTCTGATCTGATGCCAGAGTTACAACTGATGACAGGTAAGTGAGTAAAGACCAGACAAGTAATGGGGGGTGGGGGGGATAACAAACATCTCCACTTTATTGCAGAAGCAGATTATCCAGACACTGAGGGCACTGTGGTACAAAGGAATCCAGCATCCCCATGCACAGTTTGGAAAAGGCTTGTGTGCAAGTAGCAGAAGTAATCTGGAAAGCTGACGGAATGATACCATTGAGACACAGGAGACTACAGATGCTGGAACGCACAAAAACACAGAGGAACTCAGGGTCTTGCAGTGTCTGTGGAGGGAAACGGACAATCACCACTTCATGTTGAGACCCCTGAACTACACCAGCTTAGTTGTCCAGTGCCTTTTGACAGTCTCCACGGTCTTGTCATTTACTGTTTGTGGGAGCTGAGTACAGAAACAGCTGAGTAATTTAGTTATATATGGTATTGGTGAGACCACATCTGGAGTATTGTGACTAGTGCTTGTTCAAGGAAGGCCAAAAATAGAAGTAGAAGAGACACAGGGTCAGGGAATTTTTAACACAAAGCTCAATGCTAGACTTCAAGTGGAGAATCTTTTATTTTAGCATCATATCATGGAGAGTTCAATGTGAACTCTGAGGTACAAAGGAAAAGCTTGTCTTTATATCTAGTATCAGACAAATGAGCAAAACCAACTCCAATCAGCAAGATAAAGAGTTAATCTGGGCTTTATCTGCCTGCTATTTCTACAGCTGTCTTATCACTTTAATGAGGGATTTGGCCAGAACTGTAATCTTAGTTACGTAGTCTAGAAATTTTAATTATAAAAACAGCATGTTCTCAAGGACACCAAGCCTTTAGCAATAGTTACAGCTCTTTTAACCTTATATTCAAAATTATCTACCACACAGATCTTACTTGATGGATCCCTGAATTATCTAAAACAGTTGGACAAAATCATGCACACGATGCTGGCGAAAATTAACAAGTCAGGCAGCACTTATAGAGGGAAATAGTAAAAGTTTTGGGTCAAGACCCTTCAGAACAGGAAAGTGGATAGTATCCTGCTTTTGGCTTCTTCGCTCTTCCTTTCTAATCCTGATGAAGTGTCTCAGCCTAAAATGTCGACTATTTATTCCTCTGCATGGCTGCTATCTGCCTGTTGATTTCCTCCTGCATCTTATGTGGGTTTGATGCTCCGAATTTCCAGCGACCACAGAATCTCTTGTCACAAACCAGAGAAAACCCTCCGGCGCTGGAAATCCGAGCTACTCACACAAACTGCCGGAGAAACTCAGCAGGTCAAGCAGCATCTATGGAAAAGAGTACAGTCAATGATTTGGGCTGAAACCCTTTGACAGGACTGGAGTACAAAAACTGAAGAGTAGATTTAAGAGGTAAATGGAGGAGAGAGAGAAACACAAGGTGATAGGTGAAACCTGAAGAGGGAGGGATAAAGTAAAAAGTTGGGAAGTAAATTGGTAAAAGAGACAGCAGGCCAAAAAGGGGGGAGACCAGCGGGCAAGGAGATAAGATGAGAGAGGGACAAAGGGATGGGAATTGATGAAGGGAGGCATTACTGTAAGTTCGAGAAATCGACATTCATGCCATCAGGTTAGAGGTTACACAAACAGAATACAAGGTGTTGTCCCTCCAACTTAAGTGTGGCTTCATCACAACTATGGAAAAGGCCATGGATAGACATATTGGAATGGGAATGGGAAGGGGAATTAAAATGAGTGGCCCCTGGGAGATCCTGCTTTTTCAGGCAGGCGGAAGGTAGGTGCTTGGCGAACTGGTCTCCTAATCTATGTTGGGTCTCACTGATATACAGAAGGCCACACTGGATGCACTGGACACAGAATAGGTTCAACAGATTCACAGGTGAAGTGTTGCCTCACCTGAAAGGACTGTTTAGGGCCCTGAATGATAGTTTTTAAATATTATTTATTTATTAAATTTTAGAGATTACAAAGAATAAATGTGGTGATAAAATAGTAAGAAAAATGATGTTAACCCTCTCCCCTCCCCTTAACCCTTATCTAAAGAAAGAAAAGAAAGATTGCCTGGATATCGGAGGATCCCCACATGCTCCATGGAGTTCAAAATAATTTTAATATTTATTTTCACTTTCCCCAATTACTATAATTTTATCTTCAAAGGACCTATGTATCTAATCCTATCTTTTGTAAGTATGGGGACCAAATTTTCAAAAATATATCATATTCATTTCTTAGATTATACGTAATTTTTTCAAGTGGAATACAACTATGTATTTCATTATTCCAACGATCCATAGTTAAATTTAAATCAGATTTCCAAGTAACTGCGATAACTTTTTTGGCTACTGCCAATGCAATTTTTATAAATTTTTCTGATACTTATTCAATTTAAATTTTGTTATTGTCCCTTCAATGTCTCCTAATAAAAATAATAATGGACTATGTGGGAGTTGTACTCCAATAATTTGTTCCAATAAAAGTCTTAAATTAATCCAAAATGGTTGAATTTTAAAACAAGACCAAGTAGAATGTAAAAAAGTACCAATTTCTTGTTTACATCGAAAACATTGGTCAGACATATTTGAATTTAATCTATTTATTTTCTGTGGTGTTATATATAATTGATGTAAAAAATTATATTGCATTAATCTAAGTCAAACATTTATTGTATTTCTCATACTATCAGAACATAATCTTGACCAATTTTTTCCATCAATTTTAACATTCAGAACAGATTCCCATTTTTGTCTTGATTTATGAATTCCTAATTTAATTGTCTGCTTTTGAATCAAATTATACATACAAGATGTAAATTTTTTAATTTTTCCTTTCTGAATTAATATTTCTATTTCACTAGGTTTTGGTATCAACATTGTTTGTCCCAGCTTTTCTCGTAAATAAGCTTTTAATTGAAAATAACAGAAAAGAGTGTTATTTGATATTTGATATTTATTTTTTAATTGATCAAACAACATCAATATACCTCCTTCAAGACAGTCACCTATATATTTAATCCCCTTTTGAAACCAATTATGTAAAAGTTTATTATCCATTTTAAAAGGAGTAAGCCTATTTTGAATTAAAGTCCTTTTTGCTAATAAAGATTTCTTTATCTCATCGTCCATATTTACCTTATTCCATAAAACAATCAAATGTCTTAATACAGGAGATTCTTTTTTTTCCCGTATCCATTTGGATTCCCATTTATATATAAAATCTTCTGGTGTATTTTCTCCTATCTTATCTAATTCTATTCTAATCCATGCCGGTTTTTCTTCATCAAAAAAAGACACAATAAATCTAAGTTGATTTGCTTTATAATAATTCTTAAAGTTTGGAAGTTGTAACCCTCCTAAATCAAATTTACATGTCAATTTTTCCAATGATATTCTTGACATCTTTTCTTTCCAAAGAAATTTCCTTACATATTTATTCAGTTCTTGAAAAAACTTCTGAGGTAATTGTATTGGTAAAGTTTGAAATAAATATTGCAATCTAGGAAATATATTCATTTTTACAACATTAACTCTACCTATTAATGTTATTGGTAACATCATCCATTTATCAAGATCCTCTTTTATTTTTTTTTAATAATGGCAAATAATTTTGTTTATATAATTTTTTTACATCATTATTAACTCTAATACCTAAATATTTTATCCCATTTATTGACCATCGAAATTGAGTTGCTATTCGACATTGATTATAATTTCCTTTGGTAAGGGGTAAAATTTCACTTTTATCCCAGTTTACTTTATAACCCGATACTTCCCCATATTCTTCCAATCTAAAAGATAATCTTTGCAAAGATTGCAATGGGTTTGTTAAGTAAATCAAAACATCATCAGCAAATAAGTTAATCTTATATTCTTCTTGATTAACTCTAAAGCCCCCAATATCTGAATCTGTTCTAATTAATTCAGCTAATAGTTCTATTGCCAATACAAATAAAGCAGGTGATAATGGGCAGCCTTGTCTAGTTGACCTCGTTAAACAAAATGGTGTTGAAATCTGACCATTTGTAACTACTTTAGCTTGAGGATTAGTATTTAAAATTTTAATCCATTGTATAAAAGATTTTCCTAATTCATATTTTTCTAATACCTTAAATAAAAAATCCCATTCCAATCTATCAAATGCTTTTTCTGCATCCAAAGCAACTGCCACACTCATTTCCTCTCTTTTTTGTGCCAAATGAATTATACTAATTAACCGGGTTATATTATCCATTGATTGTCTATTTTTAATAAAACCTGTTTGGTCCATATGTATTAATTTTGGTAAATATTTAGATATTCTATTAGATAAAATTTTTGCTATTATTTTATAATCTGCATTCGACAAAGAAATAGGCCTATATGATGCTGGTTTTAAAGGATCTCTATCTTTTTTTGGCAGTACAGTTATGATCGCTGTTAAAAAAGATTGTGGGAGTTTATGCATTCTTTCCACTTGATATATTAATTCCATAAAAGGAGGAATTAATAAATCTTTAAATTTTTTATAAAACTCAGGAGGAAAACCATCTTCTCCTGGAGATTTATTACTCTGAAGTGATCCTAAAGCTTCTTCAACCTCTTTTAATGTAAAGGGCATATCTAATCCTTTCTGTTCTTCCAAATTTAATTTTGGAAGGGTTATTTGTGATAAAAATTTATCTATCTCAGCAATCTTATTCTTTGATTCTGATTGATATAGTTCAGTGTAAAATTTTTTAAAAGTTTCATTAATTTCTAAAGGCTTATAAGTAACCTTATTTACACTTGTTCTAATTGCATTTATTGTTTTAGAAACCTGTTCTGTTTTCAACTGCCAAGCAAGAATTTTATGTGATCTTTCACCTAATTCATAATATTTCTGTTTAATTCTCATAATTACTTTTTCTGTACGATATGTCTGGAGTGTATTATATTGTAGTTTTTTGTTAACAAGTTGTCTTCGTTTTTCTTCTGTCATGTGTCTTTGAGATTCTTTTTCTAACTTTATAATATCTTTTTCCAACTGATCTATTTCTGCTGTGTATTCCTTCTTAATTTTAGATGTATAACTTATAATCTGACCCCTTAAATATGCTTTCATCGCTTCCCATAATACAATTTTATCCTCTACTGAATGTAAATTTGTATCCAAAAAAAATTGAATTTGTTTTTTCATAAAATCACAAAAATCTTGATGTTTTAATAGAATTGAATTAAATCTCCATCTATAAATCGATTCCTCCTTATCCATCATTATCATTGTCATTATCAAGGGAGAATGATCTGACAGTATTCTTGCTTTATATTCCACACTTTTCACTCTATCTTGAATATTTTTTGACAGTAAAAAAAAATCAATCCTTGAGTAAGTTTTATGTCTATTTGAATAAAATGAATAATCTCTTTCTCTTGGATTAATTTTTCTCCATATATCAATCAGGTTTAAATCTTTCATTAATGATAAAGTTAATTTTGTTACTTTTGATTTTGTAGCAACTTTAGTTGACCTATCCAAAACTGGATCCAAATAAAAATTAAAATCTCCACCTATTAATATTTTATCATGTGCATCAGCCAATTTCAAAAAACCTTCTTGTATGAATTTTGCATCATTTTCATTTGGTGCATAAATGTTTATAAAAGTCCATAATTCTGAAAAAATTTGACAATGTATAATTACATATCTCCCCCCAGAATCAATTATTACATTTTGTATTTTAATTGGTAAAGATTTATTAACCAAAATTGCAACCCCTCTCGATTTTGAATTAAATGAAGCTGCAATAACATTTCCAACCCAATCTCTCTTTAATTTCTTATGTTCTGTTTCTGTTAAATGCGTTTCTTGTAAAAAAGCTATGTCTCCTTTCATTTTCTTAATATATGTTAAAACCCTTTTTCTTTTCACAAGTCCATTAATTCCATTAACATTAAAACTTAATAAATTAAGCAAATTAATCATTCATAGTACCTTGGGAACTCTTTAAAATTCTCCATTTTGCTATGAGTCTCTCCCCAACCATCCAGGCAAAAAAGAAGAAAAATATAAAAAAGATAACTAATATATAAGAAAAAAAAACAAAATACCCCCCCACTGATGTTGTGAATAAAAAGAACACAACATTACCCCCCCCCCCCCCCATTTTACGGGTCATGGCAATCGCCATGATTGTACATGTGAAACTCGCAGCCATTGATCAGGAGCTCCTCCAGCTCCCCCGCAAAAGCAAAAAAAAAAGAAAATATATTAGTGAAGAAAAAAAAAGAAAATAATTAATGTCTCTACTCCCAATTAATACTCCTCGACTATTTTTTTCTTCTTATAAATGTCCGTCAAGTCCAACCTTGTTTCAGTCTTCATCATTAGTCCATTTCATTTCTATAATTCTTTACTCCTCTTCGTGGACATCAGGTAATTTTTGTACAAATTTCTCCGCTTTCCGGTAGTCAACGAAAAATCTTCTTTCTTCGTTATCCAGGAAAATTATCAATTTTGCTTATAAATAGTTTCTAGTAGATATTTGTTAACTCTTCTTCATTTAAACCCTATTTCATTACTTTTTACGAGGGAGCTGGATTCCCAACGTCTCGACCCTACGTCATCACGTGACGCCCCCAGCCCTGAATGATAGTGAGGGAGGAGGTGTAGGGGACCTTCTGTCTCTTTTACCAATTTACTTCCCAGCTCTTTACTTCATCCCTTCCCCTTCAGGTTTTGCCTATCATCTGGTGTTTCTCTCTCCCCTCCCTGCACCGTTCAGCTTTTTTACTCCAGTCCTGCTAAAGGGTTTCAGCCCAAATCCTCGACTGTGCTCTTTTCCATAGATCCCGCCTGGCCTGCTGAGCTCCTCCAGCATTTTGTGTGTGTTGCAAAATCTCTTGTGTTCAGGTTTACTGCCAATAACAAATATCACAAAATTTGTTTTTTTTTACAGTTATAGTATGGTGAAAGATATAAAAAAGTACCAGTAGTTTGTATAACTAATGAAAAACAAAACTAAATCGATAGAGGAAAAGAGGAATACCGATATAATGTTCACAGGTTTATGGACTGTTGAAATATCTGATGGTGGAGGGGAAGAAACTGTTTGTGAAATGTTGAGTGTGGGTCTTCATGCTCCTGTACCTCCTCCCTGATAGTTGTAATGAGAAGAGGGCATTTCTCAATGGTGAGGATGGATGCTGCATTCTTTAGGCACCAGCTTTTGAAGACGTCTTCAATGGTGGGGAGGATTGTGCCCATAATGGAGCTAGTTGAATCCACCACCCTCTGTAACCTCTTGTGATCCTTTGCATTAGAGCTTCCATACCATGCTGCGACGCTCGCACCATACACTTGTAGAAATTTGCAACAAGAGACTTTTGAGGCATACCACATCTCCTCAAACACCTAATGAAGTGGAGCTGCTGATGTACGTTTGTCATGATTGCATCAGTGTGTTGAGCCCAGGGTAGATCCTTTGAAATATTTATGACCAGAAACTTAAAGCTGCTCACCCTTTCCACCGCTGACTCCTCAGTGTGGACTGTTGTGTGTTTTCCCAACTTTCTGAAGTTCACATCACTTCTTTGGTATTCCTGACTCTGTGTCAGTGGAGAAGCGGAAGAGAGGAATTGAATGAAACAGAGGATCCTGAGATGCTTTTCCAGTCAGCCCATTTACAGGAAGTATGTGGAGGTTTTAGAAAGGGTGCAGAAGAGGTTCTCTAGGATATTACCTATATTAGTGGGCATGAACTATAAGGAGAGGTTGGATAAACTTGGGTTGTTTTCACTGGAGCACCAGAAACTGAGGAGAGACATAATAGAAGTTTATGAAATTATGTGAGGTGCAGATAGGGCAGGAAGTCAGAATCTTTTTCCCGGTAGAAATCTCAAGTACTGGAGAACATAACTTTAAAATGGTAAACTTTAAACTTCGTAACTTTGAAAGTTTAAAGGAGACATGTAGCAAAGCTGTTCTTATGTGGAGGACTGTGGGTGGCTGGAACAAGCTGCCAGAGGTTTTGTTGGAGCATATGCAATAGTCTCAATTAAGAGCCTTTTAGGTCGCATGTGAATGTGCATAGTGAGACAGAAGTTTAGTTTAATTTAGCATTGTGTTTGACACAGACATTGTTCTGAACATGTTCTCTTCTCATTGCTACCATCAAGGAGGAGCTACATGAGCCTGAGGACACATACTCAATGTGTTAGAAACAGCTTCTTACCCTCCACCATGAGATTTCTGAATGGACAATGAACCCATGTACCTCACTACCTTTTTTTTTGCTCCTGCTTGTCCTACTTATTTAATTTAATTTTTATATTATTGTAATTTAGTTTTTAAAAATTATTATGTATTGTAATGTACTGCTGCCGTAAAACAACAAATTTCACGACATATGCTGGTGATAGTCAAGCTGACTCTGATTCCGATTTGCATGCCGGGTAGACAGATCACTCCATACATCAGTACATCATGGTACAAAAAGAAAAGTCAGTAATAGAATGGAGAATGTAGTTTTACAGTTACAGAGAACGTGCAGCTGGACAATGCAGGTAAGCATTGGGAGAAAAAGAGTTCAACTTAACCATACAAATGTCTTATAACAGTGGGATAGATCAGTCTTTGGGCTACGTCTTCTCAAACTTTTTGTATCTTCTGCCAAATAGAAGGAGAACAGAGAGAATGTCTGGGGTGGGTGGGGCCTTTGATTATGTTGGCTGTTTTTCCCAAGACCTCCAAGAGGATCACAAACTTGTCGTTGGGTTTGGAGGCTTGCATGCTTCAGTGACCTGGAGAGCTAAGTTGGCTGGAGTCAGGGCTTTATTCTTTGGTTCCCGGTAGGGTCACCCAGGCCAAACAGGTCAAAAGGTAGAGGCCAGGCCAAGAGTGATCCACCATTCCTCCATGTTCGGGGGTTCAGCTCAAGGCCAACAATCCTGACCGGTAAAACAAAGTTGTTATGGAAACAACAATGAACTTCAACATCTGAGTGCAATGTTATCTCTGAGTCCCCACCTGGGACTTGCTTGATTGACAGTACTGAAAACCAAGCGGAAGCTACTGACATGATGAAAGACACCCTGAACACTGAAGGAACTTCATTGCTGCCCTAAACACCGGTGGCATAATGGGCAGTAAAGTTTCCTGAGGCAGCGGGAAGTGTAGGCAAAGTCAGTGAAGGGGAGGCCTCTTTTCCTTGTGGATTGAGCTGAGCTGCTGTAAATCAGGGCCATTCAGAGAGCTGTTGCCAGAATAATATGGTTGATATTTAATGTGATGCTCCGGAAATGCAGGTTGCTAACGCTCCTCATCCTTCAGCCCATCTCTGAGAGTTGCCTGCAACAAACTAATTGAATGAAATGATTGAATTGTTTGCAGAGCCGGCAACCATTCCATGGCAGAGGAGTCCGTTGCAGCCACAGAGAAATGGTAAGAAATAACTTCCACACGTCTTAAAAAATCAAATCAATGTCAAAATTTGTTGGCGGGTGGTGTAATGGCATCAGCACCAGGCTTCGAGACAAGTAGTCCCGAGTTCGAATCCAGCTGGCTCCTTGCACGCTTTCCATCTGCGCTGGGATTGAGGTAACAACTCGGCCTCATAAAAAAACCGTCAGAAAATGCAGAAACGGCAAGAATGCCACCTGATGCGCTACAAGGCATGAACGAGCACAACAAAGTTAAAGTTAAGTTGAAAGCCACGTGTATGCAATGAAAAACTTGCAACATCACAGGCACATGGCATCAAACGAGCAGCTACCGGACGGATGAGGGAAAGTGCAACGCCAATGAGTGGCACGATAATGCAATCCACCAGGAAGGGTGAGAAACGCACAAGAGCCAGGGAGCAGGAGAAATGGACCTTCAGCCCATCAAGTGTGTGCTGGCACGCACTAACACTATACTGATCCCATTTCAATTTGTTCCAATTCCCCCTCCCTCTAGATTTTACTCTTCAACTTCACATGACGGGCAATTTGCAGCAGTCACTTAACCCACAGACCGGCACATGTTTGGGATGTGGGAGGAACCTGGAGCCTGGAGAGCTCGGGCAAAACCCCCACAGTCACAGTGAGAACATGCAAATTCCACACACACAGACAGTGCCGGAGATCTGCAACCGTGAGGCAGTGGCATTATTTTTTTAAATTACTTGATAGTATTTTATTGTGTTATAATTCAAAATACCTATAGAGTCATAGCAATCTACAGCACATTCCAGGCCCTTCGGCCCACAATATTATGCCACCCGTATAACCTACTCTAGAAACTGCCTAGAATTACCTTATCGCATAACCCTTTATTTTTCTAAGCTTCGTGTACCTGAGAATCTCTTAAAAGACCCTATTGTATCCACCCTTACCACCTTCGCTGCAAGCGCATTCCACACACCCACCACTGTGTAAAAAAATTGACCTCTGACATTCCCCTTGTACCTAGTTCCAAGCACCTTAAAACTATGTCCCCTCATGCTAGGTATTTCAGCCCTGGGGAAAAAGCCTCTGACTATCCACATGATCAATGCCTCTCATCACCTTATACACTCTATCAGCTCACCTCTCCTCTATCGCTGCAAGGAGAAAAGGCCAAGTTCACTCTAACCTATTCTCATAAGGCATGCTCTCCAATCCAGTCAACATCCTTGTAAGTCGATATTTCTTATTTAAAATTATTCTTATTGTATTTTATTGTATAAATAGTTGCCACATCACAGCTTCAGAGACTGGCTTCAATCCCGACCTCTGGTGTTGTCAGTGAGGAGTCTGCACATCCTCCCTGTGACCTCATTAGGCTCGGATTAAATTGGAGGGTTGCTTGCTGCTGTGGCTCGAAGGGCCAGCAGGGCCTGTTCTGTGGTGTATCTCAATAAATGATTAACTGGATTTTATTAGGAGATGCAGTGTGGAACAGGCTTTCTGGCCTACTGAGCTGTGCTGCGCACCAGCCTGAGCCTAATCACCAGACAATTTACAATGCCCAGCTAACCTACTTCGGACTGTGGAAGGAAGCCAGAGAGGAACGCACAAACTTCATTATGAGGAACGGCGCACTTGAACTTTGAACTCCGACGCCCCGAGCTGTAATAGCGTCCCAGTAACTGCTATGCCATCATGGCACCGTAGGTGTGGGATACAACCTGGCTGGAGTTGATTGCAATGTGAGGAGGATAAAATAGGATCAACACACTCACTGGGTCACTGCTTTCGTGCCGTACCACGCTATGATCCAGAACAGTCACTAACACTGTAACCTCTTGCGTTTAGAACGTCTAGCTGTCCAAAGGCAGGAGAACAACAGACTCAGAATCGGGTTTAGTAGGAATAGGAGAATGCCACTCTGCCCTTCCAGCCTACCTCATTGTTCAATATAGTCTGTCATAGGCCTCATTCCTCCACTGTGCTGTTCCCCACGGCTCCCAACCTCCCAATCGTTCTCAAATATCCATCTTGTCTTTAAGCATCCCATGATTACACCATCCATACCATAGGAACAACTGCTTCCTTTGTCCATTATGTGCCGTGCTGAATGATGTGGGCAATCGTGGTCTTTCTATGACCATGCTTGTTCTTGGCAAAGGTTTCTGTGGAAGTGGTTTGCCATCACCTTCTTCTGAGCCGTGTCTTTCCAAGACGGGTGACTCCAGCCATTATCAATACCCGTCAGAGACTGCCTGGCGTCAGTGGTCACATAACCAGGACTTGTGATATGCAACAACTGGTTCCTTTGCAATATTTAGTTTTCCAAAGATGGTTTCAGCATAATCCGTTGTGCAGATTGATTTTGCTGAGTGGGTCAACAGTGATATGCCAAGGGCAATGCACACCAACTCGGCCAAACCAGGCTTCCTCTGCACACCTCAAGAGGCCAATTGTAACAGATAATTGCTGGACATTTGCTGATAATGTGTCTTGTGCTTTCCTCTTTGCGTATAGATATTACAGTCACAAGCACATTTCCTAGACTACAGCCTTTGTTCAAGCAGGCTTGGATGTGGGAGATACAAGAAACTACAGGGACAAACACATTTCGGTAATGATGGTGGTGGTACATGCCTTGAAACTGGAAGCTACAATTATATGCCATATGCCATAAGATGTAGGAGCATAATTAGGCCATTTGGCCCATCAAGTCTGCTCCATCAATCAAAGTTGGCTGATTTGTTTTTCTCTCTCAACCTCATTTCCCCCACCTACTTCCCATAATTTTTAACACCCTTACCAATCAATCTCTGCCTTACATACACCCAGTAACTTGGACTCCACAGTACTGCATGGCAAACCATTCCACAGATCCACCACCCTCTGGCTGAAGAAATTGCTCCTCATATCATCCCTAAAGAATATCCCACTGAACTCTCCTATTGATGGAAACACCCTCTCAATGAGCACTCTATCCAATCCCTTCAGTATCCAGTGGACTTCAGTGAGAATCCCTTTTGTCAACTGGGTGCAGGGCCAGAGACATCAAATGCTTCTCACACATTGACCCTTTCATTCTCATTCACTCTTAAAGGATTATTTGGGATCACGTACTAAAGTAGTTCAGGTCATTCTCATTGGAACACTTGGGAAGTGATTTGGCTTAAAAGATTGTTTCAGGTTTGGACTGACAATTGGAAGGGAAAGTTGGTTTCAGGATGAAAGGCATAGCATTCATACCTAGAGTACAAAATGCCTACATGACAGGTATCAATAATCTTGAAAGTGAGTACAGAGAAAAATTACAAGGATGTTGCCTGGACTTGAGGACCTGAGTTATAGAAACATGTTGAATAGATTTGTACCATATTCTCTGGAACAGAAGGAAATCAGGGAAGATCTTACAGAGGTATATAAAATTATGAGGGATAGGATGTGTGCATGCAGGCATTTTCACCTGAGGTTGTGGTGAGACTAGAATTAGAGGTCATAGGTTTATGGTGAAAGGTGAAATATTTAAGGGCAATCTGAGGAGGGGAAACTTTGTTACTCGGAGGGTGGTGAATGTATGGAATTAACTGGCAGTAAAGTGGTAGATGAGGGATCTATTGTAACATTTAAGAGAAGTTTGGATACGTATATGGATGGATGGGATATTATCCAGCTGCAGGTAGATGGAACTAGGCAGAAGATCAGGTTACCGTGGAGCAGAAAGTCTGCCCGGCCTCCTTCTGTGTTGTACTCTCGGACTCTAGGTTCTAAAATGGAATTGCTTAAGGGTGGGAGCAAGGGTTGTGGGAAAGGTGTGGAGGAGGGGAAATTCCAGATTGCACTACTGGAAGCTGGCAAGGGGTTAATCTCACGCAGCACCAGCCTCTGTGTTAGAACAAATGAATGATAATATAATTCTGTGTGACCTACTGGATGATAGTGTCACAGAAGGAAGAGCTTTAGGGTCTGACACTTCTGTTCCTCCTTTGATTGATCATTCCCTTCTTCCATGGGCTGAGTCCGACGTTCCAATGGGAGAGATAATTTCTCCTGTATTCCCACCTGGAATTGCTTAGTGAGTCATTTGCAGCTTCACAGGGAAGCCAGAAACAAAGCACTCATGTCTGTGCATTTATGGGAAAATACACAGTACAGATATTTTTGTGGAAATATGGTCTCCAGGACAGATAAAATATGAATGGAATATTACAATCTGTTTCTCTCTCCCTGCAGATTAACATTGGATATCAATTTACCAAAGTTGTGGGAAATTTCTGCATTTAGTATTCTAGAAGACGGGGGTAAGTATTTTGTGTCAGAAAATGACCTTTTGATAACTTTGAGTTCAGCCATTCTTGCTCGGGAAGAGCATTGGGGGGAATGTGTATGTGTGTGATCCTTTTCACTTGGCTTAAGGTCTCTGATGTTCCTAGTTTGCATTCTGGGGAGCTCCTGAACTGCGTGGATGGGAATGTGGTGGGACTGTAAGGGCCTGCCAGCCAACTGCAGAACACATGGAAGCCATCCACACAGAAGCAGGAGATGGAGAAGCACGAGTCGGGAAAGCCCGACTGGCTCTCCTCCTGCCCATGAGTACGTAGTCCATGGACACTGTAAAGGATGCCGAAGCCAGAGAAGGATGCGCTTCACACCTGACCCCTCAATGCCCAGCCACACCTAGTAGTGCCTTGACATCTATTTATCTATGTGTATTTAAAGGATGGTTTAAATATTTTCTAAAATATTTAAAAAGTTCTCACCTGTCTCTAATCAGTTCAATGAAGTGGAATGATCTCCTGTCAGTCAATTCAGCCCCTTTATATTCCAGCTTTCAAGCTCCTTTACCAACTTCTGGTCCATCATCTTTCAGAGCTAAGTGCTTGTCCAGACTGTGTAAGAGCATCTGCATTCAGGAATGGAATCAGCTACACCGTTATTGAATGCTCTTTGCGGCTCTTTGCGCTTATCACTTTAATGCACCTTGTCTGACCCATCCTCAGTGAGCTCCACTAAATTTATTCCACAAAGTTTCTGCCACAAAACCATACTGACTCTGATCCTCTTATGATTCGCTAAATGACACGTCATTACCTTCACTACAAAGGGTTCCCATCAGCTGACATTGGATTAACTTATCTAAATTCCCTGCCTTCTGATCACCTCCTTTTCTCAGCTCTGGTGTTGCATCTACAGTTTCTCAACCCTCTGGGACCTCTCCACAACCTAGGGAATGTTTGAACATTGCAACCAACATATGCACTGTCTCTGCAACCAATTCCTTTAAAAGACTGGGATGTAGGTCCCAGAAGTTCATCTCAATTTATGCTATTTGCAATATATAAGATAGAAAGTAACTTGAATTCCTTTATTGCTGCAGTCCCTTTTAAAAAAAATATTGTTGCTGTTTCTTTTGTGTTTTCTACCATGAATCTCTGCTATTTCTCTATTTCATAGAGCCATGGAGAGTTAGTATGGTAGAAGGCTCCTTGGCCCAATGAGAGTAGCCAACTATCGGCCATGCTAAACCTACTGTAATCTCATTTATACTTCCTACATTCCCCTCATATTCTACCCCTCACCTACACACAGTGGGGAGGGGTAAAATTTACCAGTCAATTGATGCACATCTTCTCTTAACATCGTGCACGGAAACTGGAGTGTCCGGTTGAAATCTACGTGGTCGCAGGGAGCATGTGTAAACTCCACACAAACAGCACCAGATGTCAAGATTGAACTAGGTTCACTGGAGCTGTGTGGCATTAATATTGGTCACCACTTGTTCAATATCATCCCTGCAGGCTCTATTACTTCTAGATTGATGCTGCATCCTTCTTCCCATCTTAAACCTGTTTTTTTGATCCTCCTGTCTTTGCTAAAAGGTTTTCAACACCTACTTTATTGATCCCTCTCATACTCTTATCAACTTAAACCTAAAACCTCACCTTAACCCTATGTCCTCTAGCTCTTGAGTTCCCAACCTTGGGAAAAACGATATATGCAGTCATCCCATCCATACCCTCATAGTTTTATACGCTTTTATAAAGTCACTCCTCAATCTCCTACTTTCCAAGGAAAAGGTCCTAGTCTACCCAACCTCTTCCTGTAACAATTCCTAGTGTGTAGGCAGCCTCTCATAAATGACGTCTTCCCTCAGCCTCCTTCCTAGCAAAACAATTACAGCCTACCCAATATGGGCAACACAGCTGCCCAGACTTGAAAGTGCTCGTTGACTGCACATCTGCACCATCTGGGTCTAAATTCCCAACATCTACAGCCTCTGTGCAGCATTCTCTCCAATCTGGAGTCATCAACCCCTTATCCTGAGTTGAGAAACTCCAGCTGTGGACTTTCAGTCCAAGGAGACAGCCTCTCAGAGTCTCAAATCAGATCCCTTCTCATTCACTTAAACCCCAGTGGTTATAAATCAGACTCACTATGGGTTAGGGTAGGATAAAATAGCAGAGGAGAGGTGCGTTGACGGACCACTGTAAACTGCTCTGTGTGTAGATGAGTTGTAAAGTCTGGGGCGTGGGGAGTTATAGACTCTAAGCATAATCGAGTAATGCAACATGCCCAACCCATCCACGTTGACCCTGCTCTCATTTAGCACATAATCTTCTAAAACCTTCCTATCCAATGTTTTCACATGTCTTTTGTATTTGTCATTGTACCTGTTTCCTCTGGCAGCTTGTATACACACTGACCTCTGCAGGAAGAAGCTTCTCCCTGACCCCCTTTAGAGCTTTCCCCTCTCACCTGAAACCTATGCCCCGCAGCTCTTGATTTTCCAACCCCGGGGAAGAGAATATGTGCATTCTCCCTCGTCATTTTATACACATGTATAAGGTCAGTCCTTAGTCTCCTACATGCCAAGGAAAAGTCGTAGTCAGCCCAACCTCTCCCTATAACAAGCTCTTGACTGCCGCTAGTGTCTTCCTAAATCTTCATACCCTTTCCCTTTCCAGTTTAATCATGCACCTCCTACAACAGGACGACTGAAGCTGTACACTGTGGCCTCACCGATATCTGCGCAGCTGCAGTCCTAACTCCTGTGCTTGCTGACTGATGAAGGCCAGCAGCTAAATTCCTTCTTCACCACCCCACCTCCCTTTACGACGGGAGAGTAAAATGAGATTAGTTTGAATGGATACTTGGTTGCCAGCACACACTCAGTGGGGCTGAAGGGCCTGTTTGTGTCCTGTATGACTCCAAGAGGCAATTAGAAAACATTCCAATTGATCGTATTTCACCACAGTGTAAGTGATTCAGATTAAATGATTAAAGTCAGAGGGATTAGATTATTTTCTGAAAGTCATTTGAGAATCTTAAATTGTTTTTAAGTATGTTTCCCTAAGGAGAACTTACTGATATTTTCTTTTACATTTTAAGAGCTATGCGTTGCAAAACCGCTGATGGTTAAGATAAATGACGACGGGAACACAGCCCATCGAAGGGAGTGAATTCCTTATCCAAACTGCGGTAGTCAATTCGGTGCCATGTCATCACGACGACCATCTGTTTAGTTCCCTGACAGCCCTCTGTGACTTTCAAATGACAGTGACATTAATATCAAGTTCTTCTTAATGTGTTGGTGAGTCAGCTGAGTAAAAAATAAATATTCTTCAAACTCTGAGCTGAGACTGATTAGTTTTTGAAAAAAAACTTTGCTACTTTGATGTCAAATTAAAACCGAGAGCATTATAGATTCCCTGGATGGTTATAAACCATAATGAATCACTAACGTATGATAGAGATATCAGAGACTGCAGTCACTAGAATCTGGAGCAACAAATGATCTGCTGGAGGAACTCAGTGAGTCGAGCAGTACCTGTGCAGGAAAAGGAATTAGAAAACGTCCAAAACTCTCTGTCGGTCGACTGGTCCTGATGTAGGGCTTCAACCCAAAATCTTGACAATTATTTTCCTCCCACAGATACTGGTCAATCTGCCGAGTTCCTCAGCACAAACAAGCGAAAATCTGCAGATGCTGTAAATCCATGCAACACACAGAAAATGCTGGAGGAGCTCAGCGAACAGGCAGCATCTGTGGAAAAGAATAAACAGTCAACATTTCGGGCCAACGTTTCAACGTTTAGGACTGATGAAGTGTCTCAGCCCGAAACATTGACTGTTCACTCTTTTCCGCAGATGCTGCCTGGCCTACTGAGTTCCTCCAGCAGGTCATGTGTTGCCAACATATCACTGTCACTTCACAGCAGCTGGGTCTAATCCTGGGACTCTCTCCCCAACAGCATCTTCACCAGAAGGATGGTGAGGTTCAAGAAAGAAACCTTTCCAAGGATGTATAATAAATTTTCTGTGGATGAATGAGTGACAGAAAATGTACCAGGAAAAGTGCAACAGAAGCGGGATTTTTATGTTGCATTTTTGTTTAAAGTCAAGGGAATCGGCATTATTGCTGGCAGGCAGCTATTTGCTCTTGTTTTTGAAGGTATTGGATGGAATCAAAGCTGAATTAGTATTGGCTACAACTCCAATGACAATCAGGGACTGTCCAGCCCTCTCCTATGCACTGATAGAGCAAGGTGGCATGGCTGGAAAGGCCTGTTAACACCAAGGGAAATGTTAGTGCAACAGTTCATTGCCAGGCTGGAGTCCAAGTTGCTTCGTAACTCTATGGTTTGAGGTTGTGGTTCTGTGGAGAAATGAAAGCGGTACTGCTGGCTCATAGATGCCAGTGACCCCAGTTTGATCCTGTACTCTGGAGTTTACACATGTTTTCCCATGACCACAATGCTTTCCCCGGGTGCTCCAGTTTCCTTCCACATCCCAGAGACATATTGGTTAGTAGATTCGATAGTTACTCTAAATTTGGTTCCAGTGTGGAGAGTTGGAAATAAAAGGAACACAGAAAATGGAGATGCCAGAATTCTTAAATAAAAGAAGAAGATGCTGGAAACACAGCAGGCCAGTCAACATCTGTGAGTGAGGAATCAGCATCAAAGTTCCAGCAGGTCAATCAAGGTCTGAGGAGAGAGAAGAAGATTTAATGTTTCAGGTAAAAGGTGGAAACACTTAGCAGGTCTGTCAGCATCTGTGGGGAGAGAATCAAAGAGTTAAAGCTCCAAAGATCTTTCATCAGAACTGGGGAAGTAAAGAAGTTAGTTTTAAGTTGCAGAAAATGTGGTTGGGGGAAGGTATAAAAATATCAGAAGTAATATCTGAATTAGGGTGAGACCAGCATTACTGTGGGAATAAGTAGTAGAAGTTATCCACTCAAAGGGTTAACTGGGGTAGTGGGAGAGTTGATGAGTTGATCAGGATAGTGGTGGGCATTTGCGATAATAGTCGTGAAGGTGCGGATTGATGAGATTATTTTGAGAACTAGCATAGATTCCATGGACCAAACAGCCTTCTATGTATGTTGACAAGTAAAAACAGGATTGATAAATCTGGTGTCAAAATTGTTGAGTCCAAACTGATTTACTGAACTTTGAGAGATTGAGACCCGTTTTCCAATTCTGGTGACTCGACCACATCCAGTTTGAATCAAAGTAGCCATCTAAAGTGCTTGTGTGAGCCAGTCTCCTTGGGGCAATGTGATGAGTGTCCAATGCTGGACCAGATCCCAACATTGCAAAACACAGTGTGTGGAGGAAATGATCCTCAAGTGTGAGACAAACATTGCAACTTCTATTGTTGAAGAGGGAACCAGCATAACTGCAGTGTCAACTTTGTTAAGTTGGTCCAGTTGAGCACAATGTCAACATTGCTGTTTTAGAACATAGAAATCTACAGCACATTACAGGCCCTTCATCCCACAAAATTGTGCCCATTATGTCACATACTCTAGAAACGGTCTAGAATTTACCTACCGCATAGCCCTCTACTTTTCTAAGCTCTGTTTACCTGTCTAAGAGTCTCTTAAAAGACCCTTTTTTATACACCTCTACCACTGTTGTCAGCAGTGCATTCCATGCATGCACCACTCTCTGTGTAAAAGAACTTACCCCTGACTTCCCGTCTGCACCTACTTCAATGCACCTTAAAACTATATCACCTCATATTAGCCATTTCAGCCCTGGGAAAAAGCCTCTGGCTATCCACACGATCAATGCTTCTCATCATCTTATACACCTCTATCAGGTCACCTCTCATTCTCTGTCGCTCCAAGGAGAAAAGGTCAAGCTCACTCAATCTATTCTCATAAATTACGCCCTCCAATCCAGGCAACATCTGTGTAAGTCTCCTCTGCACTCTCTCTATAGTATTCACATCCTTCCTGTAGTGAGGTGGCCAGAACTGAACACAGTACTCCAAATGGGGTCTAACTAAGGTCTTATGTAACTGCAACATTACCTCACGGCTCTTGAACTCAGTCCCACGATTGATGAATGCCAACACACCATTCGCCTTCTTAACAACACTCTCAACCTGTGCAGCAGCTTTGAGTGTCCTATGGACGTGGACCCCAAGACCTCCCTGATCCTCCACACTGCCAAGAGTCTTACCATGAACGTCACAGTTACCTGGGTTGGACTCCATCTGCCACTTCTCAGCCCAGTTCTGCAACTTATAGATGTCCTGCTGTAAACTCTGACAGGTCTCCAAACTCTCCGCAACACCCCCAATCTTTGTGTCATCAGCAAATTTACTAATGCATCCCTCCACATCCTCATCCAGGTCATTTATAAAAATTGCAAAGAGGCTGCATCCCAAAACAGATCCCTGAAAAACACAATTACTCATTGTCTTCCATGCAGAATATAAACCATCTACCATCACCCTTTGCCTTCTGTGGGCAAACCAATTCTGGATCTACAAAGCAAGGTCTCCTTGGATCCCATGCCTCGTTACTTTCTGAATGAGCCTTGTCTGGGGAACCTTATCAAATGCCTTACTGAAATCCATATACACTACATCCACTACTCTACCTTTACCAATGTGCTTTGTTACATCCTCAAAGAATTCAATCAGGCTTGTAAGGGACAAACTGCCCTTGACAAAACCACGCTGACTATCCCTAATCAGATTATGTCTCTCCAAATGCTGATAAATCCTGCCTTTCAGGATCTTCTTCAACAACTTGCCCACAACTGAAGAAAGACTCACTGGTCTATAATTTCCTGGGATATCTCTACTCCCTTTCTTGAACAAGGGAACAACATTTACAACCTTCCAATACTCTGGTCCTTCTCCCATCCCTAATAATGATACAAAGATCATCGTCAGAGGCTCAGCAATCTCCTCCCTTGCTTCCCACAGCAGCCTGGGGTGTATCTCGCCTGGTCCCAGCTACTTACCTAATTTTATACCTTTCAAAAGCTCCCGCACATCCTCTTTCTTAATGTCTATACACTCAAGCGATTCAATCTTCTGTAAGTCATCCCTACAATTGCCAAGGTCCTTTTCACTGGTGAATACTGAAGCAAAGTATTCATTAATTACCTCCACTACCTCCTCCGACGCCATGCACATGTTTCCGCTATCGCTCCTGATTGGTGCTATTCTCACACAGCTCATCCTTTTGCTCTTCACATACTTATAGAATGCCTTGGGGTTATTTAAGGTTAACAATTGACTCCTCAGACTATTGAGAACCAGGCAATAAAGTTGGTGTTTTCTGAAATGGGTCCTTGTGCAAGCCAAGGATACCTGAGAGGATTTATTCTTCCAGTTTCAGAGAACGTTCAATGAAAACTCTTCGCTTTCTGATTTAACTCTCACATTAAAAAAAAAACTCTTTTCATTGCATTGTTAAGAAATGGGCACGTGAATGCCCAACAAAGGGACAAATTGCCTCTGGAGAGCTTCAAGAAGGTCAAGTCAAGATTATTGTCATGTGCATAAGTAGGTTGAGGTATAGGAATAATGAAAAATTGCAGCAGCTGCATCACAGGCAAGTAGGTCTGGACAACACATGGTAAATGCATATTAAGTTACACAAAATGAAGTGAGAGACAGACAGACTGTGTGCAAAACAAGGCCGCAGGCCAAGCAATGACACACCCCAGGACATCCATGGGGGTGTAAGAGGTGCCTGTAGTGTTCTATTGATGAAGTAGAGTCAGGATTGTGCAGGATGTTGATGGTTGTAGGAAAATTGCTGTTCTTGAACCTCGTGTGTGGGACTTTGGTCTTCTGTACCTCCTGCTTGACTGTAGCATTGAGAAGAGGGCATGACTCTTCTTGTGGCAGCACCTCCTGTAGATGCTGTCAGTGGTGGTGAGGACTGTATTGAGAACTCTCTGCAGCTTTGTATTCCTGTGCATCGGAATTACTGCTCCAGACAACAATGTAACCGTCAGAATACTTCCAGCAGGAGAAGCTTGTTAGTGTGTTTGGTGTCAAGCCGAACCTCCTTCAGAAGCCGAGGCACCAGTGTGCCTTCTTCTTCATTGCATCTCTGAGCAACCGGCTGCTGAGCCAAAACTGGAGGTTACTCTTGAGGACCAGGTGCCAGCTGTCTGGAACTCAGTTGGGATTTGGGAACACGTTCACTCTGATGGCCACAAATATCTGGAATTCTAGCCGAAGAAGGTATGGCCAATCTAGATAAATACCAGTAGTTGTTATGTGGTCGATGGGGATGTGGGATTTGGGAAATGGGAGGGGCAGCAAAGGTTGCTCAAGGTTTATTCTTGATCCTATTTGATGCACTTTAGCAAAACAATCAACCTGAGGAATTGAGAGGAAGACTCTCTTATGTCTGCATTGGTCCATGCATGGTTGTAGTGGTTAGAGATCAATCATTAGAGCTCAGGACAGTAGGAGTTCCCCAAAATAGTATCCCAGCTTCATCAGATGTTCAGACATGGGGACATTCACCAGTGCTTACACTGAATTATTCATAGCTTCTCAGCAAATGAAGCAGCAAGACATGGACTGACAAGTCACAAGTAACGTCGTATTCACCAAAGCGTCAGGCATTAGCCATCTCCAACTAGATAGACAGTTCAATGACCACTCTAGACATTCACTAGCCACGGAGTGAGTAGAGGGCATGGTCTCAATGCCCTCAAGGAACTGATTCAATTGTGACCTCTTGTCTCAGTGTGGAGTTTGTTTGTTCTCCCTGTGACTGTGTGGGTTTCCCATAGGTGCTCCAGTGTAGGTTTGATGGGTCCATTAGCCACTGTAAATTGCCCCTGTGAATGGTAGAAGCTGGGGGGAGTTGATGGGAATGTGGGGAGAATAAAAATACTATAATTATTGTAGAATTAGTGTAAATGGGTGATTAGATGATTGATGTGGGTATGATGGGCTGAAGGGCTTATTTTGTGCTCTAGACCTCTTAACTACTGAGCAGAATCTCAACTGGACCACCTACTCAAACCTCGTGACTGCAAAGGCTGGTCGGAGGTTAGGTGTCCGGATCAAGTGACTCATCTGACTCCAGAAAGAACACCTGCCATTTGTAGGACACAAGTCAGAAGGGTGATGCAGTACACTCTACTGGTCTGGATGGGACCAACTCCCACAACTCTCTAGAAGTTTGATCCAGCCAGGAGAGCTTGAATTGGAATTGGTTTGTTATTGTTGTATGCACTGAGATGGAGTGAAGTCTTGCATACGTGCAGATCAAACATTGAAATAGTGGAGGGTAAAACAATAACAATGCAAAATAAAGTGTAACAGCTACAGAGGCAAACAATATTGTACAGGATCATAATGCGGTAGATTGTGAGGTCAAGAGTCCATTTCATTGTGGTGGGACACAACTCAATAATCTTATATCAGAGAGACAGCAGCTCCTGCTGAGCTTGGTGTAACATGCTTTTGTGACTTGCACCTGTCTACCGCCAGCTCACAGTGGCTGTGCGCAATGTGCACTGTCTACAAAATGCACTGATTCCTTGCCCTGGCTCCTCCAACAGCACCTCCCAAACCCATGACCTTCACCATAATGAAGGGAGAGGGCAGCAGATGCAGTGAACACCACCTCAGGCAGGATCCTCTCTAAGCTAAACACCAAACTGACTTGAGCACAGATCACTGATCCCTCATCAACACCGGCAGCTCCTCGTCTTCTGAATCCACAGTAGTGCTTGTGATTTACTGCAAGAACTACTTCCGTGATTCAAGAACATGGAACAGTACGGATCAGGAGCAGGACTTTTGCCCCACAATATCCTGTGCCAAACATGATACTAAATTAAACTTATTTCCTCTGCCTGCAAATGGTGCATATCTCTCCATTCATGTGTCTATGTAAAGGCCTTTTGACACCACATACTCATCTTCTTCCACCACCACTCCTGCATCTCAGGCACCTACCATTCCCTGTGTGAAAAACAAAGGTGCCCTGTATGTACTCTTTAAACCTCCCCCTCTCATCTTAACATTATGCCCTTTTGTGTTCAACGTTTCTACCTGGGGGAAAGATTCTGGTTGTCTACACTATTTGTGCCTCTGATAAACTTCTGCACCTTCCCAAATCTCCTCATGGCTCATGCCCTCTAATCCAGCAGCACCCAGGCACCATGGTGGCATAGCAGTTAGCTATTATAGCTCAGGGCGTTCCAGAGTTAAATAATGGTGCTGATCGCTGTATGTCTTCCCCCTGAAATGCACAGGCTTTCTTCAGGTCCTCCATTTTCCATAAGACCATAAGATATAGGAGCAGAAGTAGGCCATTTGGCCCATCAAGTCTGCTCTGCCATTCAATCATGGCAATTTTTCCAGTCATCCCCACTCTCCCATACCTGCTCTGACTGATCAAGAACCTATCTGCCTCTGCCTTAAATAACGCCAATTGACTGCCTCTTGTGGCAACAAATTCCACAGATTTACCACCCTCTGACTAAAGTAATTTTTCCACATCTCTGTTCTAAATGGACGTCATTCAATCCTGAAGTTGTGCCCTCTTGTCCTACACTCCCCTCTTCGCACAATCCAATGATGTGTCGAGTAGATACATTGGCCCTTAATTAGGTTTGTCGGTTTGAAGGGCAGTTAGGGCCAACCCCAATGTTTCACTGAATAAACATTCCTGATGAACCTCTCCAAATCATCCACATTTTTCCTACAATGACGCAACTAGAACTGCACGCAATTCTCCAAGTGTGTACTAATAAAAAATTTTAAGCAGCTCCAGCATAGCTTCCTGACTCTTATCCTCTGTGCTCCCAGGAGTGAAGACAGGCATGCTTCATGCAAGCATATAAAGCTCCAATGGCTCACTACACAATGACGTGGAGCATGTGGACTGGGGGTCCTGGGTGCCACTGGGGCGTGGAGCCAGAGCTGGGGCTGGATCGAAAGCACCAGGGGTGGGAAGCCTGAATGCGTTTGCAGCTATTGCAAAGCGTTCATCAAATGTCGGCATCATTGGCATCACAACATATGCCGGTAACATTAAACCTGATTCTGATTCATTTCCTCCAGACATTGAAGGAATTAGCAATCGATGTTGATGGTGAGTGATCTGGGCCTCCTTCTGACAGTCTGTGTGACCTCCCCTGGGGCTCTAGTGATTCTCATCTTTTGGATGGTGTAGTTATCAAAAAAAAACCCCCATCAAAGTCTAGTTTAATGTCATATGCACCAGCACATATATGCAGTATAACAATGAGAAACTTACTTGCAGCATCATTGCATCAGATACACAACATTCACAGGGTAAACAAAAATTACACATGTTACATATTTTCCATCCCCTTTAATCTCACCGGCATTACTGGAAAATTGATTATACTGTGAAGTAGCAAATGGAAAGAGTGAAATAAATGCACAGTCACGGGAGACAGCTGAGGCTGGAATCTGGAACCACAAGCAACCAAACAGAGTAATTCAGTGCACAGCAAACATGCCTTCAAGGATATTGGTCCCCCCCTGGAGTTCAGGTGTGACCTGTCCACTCTTTGTACAGGTCACAGGTCATACCTTCCCCAGATAAGATTCCAATGATCTAGAAATCTGAAACCCTGCCCCCACTTCCTCAGCCACTCATTCATCTGGACCATCATCCATATTCCTGCCCTGACTTGCACGTGGCACTGGGAGTAATCCAGGGTTTAGTACTTTGGAGGTCCTGTTCTTCAGCCTCCTTCCTAACTACATATAGTCACCACACAGGATCTTTTCCCATTTCTACCTATGCAATTGGTGCTAAAATACTCCATGTCCTCTGACTGCTCACCCTCCCTCTTGAGAATCTTCTGCAGCTGCTCTGAGACACCCTGGCAGGCAACACACCATCGTGGTGTCTCTTTTGTGGCCGGAGAATCTCCAGTTCACCTCCTATCGCGATCAGTCTGCCTGACTTTAACCTTCCCTTCTGAGTCTCAGAGCCAGCCCAAGGGCTGCGGGCCTGGCTGTTGCTGCTGTGCCCTGAATTGTCATCCTCCTTCCAGCATATCCAAAGGGGTATACTTGTTGCTGAGGGGAAGCCTGCACTGACTGCTGCTCTCCTTACTTCTCCTGGTGGTTACCCATTCACAATCCGAAGCCTGCACTCTGGGTATGATCATCTCAGTAACTCATCTATGAAGTTTTCAGCCTCCCAGAGAGTCCTGACTGCACCCAGCTCCAGCTTCAGTTTACTGACCTCATCAGTCAGGAGCCGAAGGTGGGTGCACTTCCTGCAGATGTAGTCATTGTGAAAACTGTTAGGTACCCTGGAATCCTACATCCCACTGGAGGAGCTTTCCACTGCCTGAACTACCATCCTGCCTACACTTGTTATGCCTCTGACTTCTCAAACATAAGTTCTAGTTTGTGTCTGTCCTCACCCTAGCCTGTGGAGCCAAAGCCTGACCAGTCTAACATTGTCCATTCACACAATAGCCGCTCCACTCACATCCCACTTCCTTTTATTGACCCTGGCTAATAATCCCTAGTCAATATTAGCCCAAACAATCTTGCACTCTGCAGATAAGTCCTGACAGGCCACGCTGGCTTTTTCAATCTGGTCTTTCTCCTTTGACCTCTCTCATTAACAAGGCTTTTGTGCCCACAGAATTGCCATTTACTGGATGTTTTTTTTTCCTGTTTTTCACACCATTCTGTGTAAACACTAGAGACTGCTGTGTGTGAAAATCCTGGAGATCAGCTGTTTCTGAAACGCTCAAACCACACCATCTAGCATGATCAAACATTTCCTGATCAAAAACGCAAACACGAGGAAATCTGCAGATGCTGGAAATTCAAGCAACACTCACAAAATGCTGGTGGAACGCAGCAGGCCAGGCAGCATCTATAGGAAGTTGTACAGTCGACATTTCCGGCTGACAGTCCTGTGTCCTGATGAAGAGTCTCAGCCGGAAATGTCGACTGTACTCCTTCCTATAGTTGCTGCCTGGTCTGCTGTGTTCCACCAGCATTTTGTGTGTGCTTCCTGATCAAAGTCACATATCTTCCCCATTCCCATGTTCAGTCTGAGCAGCAAAGGAACCTATTGACCATGTCTGAATACTTCTATGCATTGAGTTGCTGCCAGATGACTGGCTGATTAGATACTTGCACTAAAGAGCAGGTGTCCAGGTATACCTAATAAAGTGGCCAATGAGAGTAAAAGACTGCAGTATAAAGTGTAACAGCTACAGAGAAAGTGCAGTGCAGGTAGACAATAAAGGGCAAGATTATCACAAAGGAGGCAGGGGAGGGGGAGGTGGGGAGAAAATAGAGAAGACAGAGACACCCCCAAAAGTGTGGTCATCTTGTAAGCCATGTCCTTGCGATATCAGAAAATGGCTAGTCGTAAGCCCCTACCAACAGGTCCCACCAGCGCAATAACCCAAAGTCTGACTGTTACTCTACGTCAGGGTCTCTGACAGAACCCCATCCACCTTGAAATGGAAAAAAAGAAACATTAAACGTAGAAGTTAAGTTGTTTCTGCAGATGAGCTCAAAGGAATCACTGTTAAATGCCATCGTAGCTCCACCCCTCAAAATTGAGAGGTCAAGCGTCCATTTTATCATATTAGGAAATAGTTTACAAGTCTAATAACAGTGGGGATAAGGTATCCTTTGGCCTGATGACACATTTTCCACTTTTAGTATCTTCTGCCTGATGGGACAGGAGAGAAGAGAATGTCATGTCCAATGTGCGTGAGGCCCTTGATTATGCGGGCTGTACCCCTCTCACCTGTATTCGTGCAGACAGATACCTGTTGCTTCAGTGTCCCACATAAAGTTGGTGTAAACTCAGCATTACAACACAAAACAAACACAAACACTTCATTGGCTTTGGGTCAATTCCACAAAGCGGGTTCCCGCAAGCACTTGGCATAAGGAAATTTTATTTAAATAAAAAATGGAATGGGTTGAACCCTTTCTGTTCACAAGTTCAAGGGTAAATAATGTTAATGGTAAACTGCTTAATGTGGCATCAAGCAAGAATTTGAGTCATTTCTGTCCATTTTCAAAATAATCTTTCTTAAACTACTGCAGTTGTGACATCAATTTACACTGATGCAAAATCTTGTGACCTCTGCAAATTCTGCACAGAATTGGGCATTAAAACAAACTTTCTTTAAAAACGTCATTAACGTTCTTGCAGTTTTGTTTCATTTACTTACAGAATGTGGAGTTACAGGAAAGGCCAGTGTTTATTGCCCCTGAGAAGGCAGCAGTGAGTCACCTTCCTGCTCAATCCAATCCATCTGCTGAAGACAGTCTCGTGTTACTGTTGGAGAGGTAATTCTGGGATTTAAAACCAGGGACAATAAGCAAAGTCAGAATGTTCTGCAGTGGTGGAGGGGAAGCTGCAGGTGGCGCTGTTTTTGAACGTGTTCTTTTGACAACTAGTGAATATTTAAAGGCTGAGACAGACTAGGATGTTTCCTATAATGGAGTCATCTAGGAGCAGAGAGCACAGCCTCAGAATAATATTTAGAGCAGAAATGAGGAGTTATTTCTTCAACCAGGCGGTGGTGAATCTGTGGAATTAATTGCCACTGATGGCTATGGAGCCCCAGTAATTGGGTATATTTAAAGCAGATGTTGGCAGGTACTTGATTGATAAGGTGTCAAAGGTTACAGGGAGAAGGCAGGAGAATGGGGTTGAGAGGGATAATAAATCAGTTATGATGGAATAGAGGAGCAAACTCAGTGGACTAAATGGCCTGATTTTGCAGCTCCATTTTATAGTCTAATGGTCACTAGACAACAGACATCTTGAATGTTAGCCAATTTGTTCTGCTGTGCTAAAAAATACCGAGGTTAGTAATAAGCACTTTAGGGCCTGAAAAGCGAATATTCATCAAAGTAGGAAGGAAGAAGCTGTTCTTAAAACACTGAGTGTTGGTCTTTCAGCTCCTGTACTTTCTCTCCAATGGCAGTCATGTAAACACAACGAGCAACAAAATGCCGACTGCAAACCTTCCACCCACCACACACGGACAATCCTCCAGTCCGAGGACAACCCTCCGGCTCTTCAGTCCCCAGGTTTCATCCATCAGACTACGACCTCCAAACGTATGAACAGCCTTCAGGCTTTGATCTTTGTCATCACCCCTGAACTACCTGACGAAGGGACCCTGGTATCCAGGCCTCAGACTCTGAGTTCACAGACCCACCGACCCTCCTGCCTCCTGCTCACACAGACATCTGATCCTGGGACCCACCGACTTCAGATAGTCTAACATCCACGGATGTCCCTCGTCACTTTCCTTGTTACTGGCCTCCACTTGTTTCGTTTTGATGTATGATCCCTGACCCAATTTGTTTACCTCACCTGCTGCCTGACCTGTTGCATGCTTCTTGCTCCTCTTATTCTTCTTATTCTGCCTTAGCAATAAATTCCCCACAGCTGGTTTCAAATCAACTTCCCTATAGTTCCTGTTTTCTACTTTCCCCTGACTTTTCCCTCTCCCTCTCCCTCACTGAGACCCACTCTACAGAGCAAGTTCAAGTGTATTGGCATTCAAAACAATGTTCCTCTGGGACCAAGGCGCAAAACTCATTACATATATCACACAGAGTCACAGAAAAGAAACTGGCCCTTCAGCCCATCTAATCCATGCCGAGCCAATCAAACTGCCTACTCCCATCAACTTGCACCGGGACCATAGCCTTCCATACCACTACCATCCATATACCCATCCAAACATCTCCTTAACATCTAAATAGACATTGCATGCATCACTTGCGCTGTCAGTTCACTCCATACTCTCACAACCCTCCGAGTGAAGAAATTTCCCCTCATGTTCTTCTTAAACTGTTCACCTTTCACCATTAGCCCATGACCTCGAGTTGTAGTCCCACCCAATCAGTGGAAAGAGCCTTATTGAATTTACATAACCTATAACCCTCATAATTTTGTACCTCTATCAAATATCCCCTCATTCTTCAACATTCCAAGGATCAAAGTCACAACCTTTTCAATCTTTTCTTGTGACCCAGGTCTCCAGACCCGGTGGCATACTTGTAAATTTTCTCTGTACTCCAACCGTCTTTACATATTCCTTCTCTGTAGCTGACCAAAACTGTACACAATATCCTTATTAGGCCTCACCAATGTCTTCTACAGCTTCAACATAACCACCCACCTCCTGTACCCAATACTTTGATTAATGAAGGCCAAAGTGCCAAAAGCTTTCTTTATGACTCTATCTACCTGTGACACCCACTTTCAATGAATTAGAGACCTGTAAACCCAGATTACTTTGTTCTACAGCAATCCTAAATCCCTACTGTGCACTGTGTTGGACCTACCCTGGCTGGTCCCACAGAAATGCAACACCTCACTCTTATATGCATTAAGTTCCATCTGCCATTTTTTAGTCCAGGTTTCCAGTTGGTCCAGATCTTGCTTCAAGCTCTGATAGTTTTCCTCACTGTCCACTACACCCCCAATCTTTGTCACATCTGGAAATTTGCTGTTCCAGGTAACCATATTATCATCCAGATCGTTGATATAAATGTCCAACGTGAATGAACCCAGTGCCCATCCCTGCAGCGCTCCACCAGTCACAGGCCTTCAGACAAAGAGGCAACAGGCAATCTCGGGTTTTGGCAATTACATATCCTAGCACGGTAGTGCTTGCCACAAAGCAACACATTTCACGCCATTAAGACAGTGAAAATAAAACTGATTCTGATGCTGATATCTTGTAAATCTTTTCTGGCCTCTTTGCAGTTTAATAACGTTTCTTATAGCAGGGCGACCATCTCTTTAGCTCTGGCGGGAAGTGATGGGAATGGGGGAGGAGCGCAGTATATATTACTGGGGAAATTATTGGGGAAATGGGTTTGCTTTGTGAGCTGGCATTGACTCGATGGGCTGAAGGCCCTCGACTGCGATTGAATATGGTGTGAATGGAACAGACTTGAAACAATAAGCGGTAGAGACAGAAGGAAGAGCGATATGTTGGCGCAGAGAGAGAGAGATAAAACGCCGGACTGCTGCAGGCCGGGTTCTGCGACCGTTTCGGCTCTGAGGAAAGGGGTTGGGCTGAGAAAAGAGGGAACGAAAGCTGTGAAACTCACCAGCGCGGTGGAAACGAAACTACCGCGTTGGCGGGGGTGTGGGGTGCACATTGAAACTCAACCGCGCTGGGAAAAGGAAACTGATCGAATGGGAGGGGCACAGCCGAGCCGGTGTCAGTCGCATCATTTACTCTGAGCAGGTGTAGGCCGGCCGGTGACGGGGCGCTTGCTGCAGTTCCGACAGACACTGAACCCATATCCACCACCTAAAACAAAATACTGGAGGGACTCAGCAGGTCGGGCAGCATCGATAGAAATGAATAAACGGTCAATGTTTCAGGCTGAGACCCTTCTTCAGGACTGGAAACGAAGGAGGACTGCCGAATAAAAACGGGGAGGGGGAAATGAGGGTAGCTAGAAGGTGATGGGTGAATCCAGGCGGGTGGGAAAGGTAAAGGCTGGAAGGGAAGGAATCTGAAAGGAGAGGAGAGTGGATCATAGAAGGAGGAGGGGACCCAGGAGGACGTGGTAGGCAGGTAAGAGTGGGGAATAGAAGAAAAGAGGAGGGGGAAGGGAAAATTTATTTTACCAAAAGGAGAACTTGATATTCATACCATCAGGTTGGAGGCTACCCAGATGGAATATAAAGTGTTGCTCCTTCACACTGACGGTGGCCTCACCTTGGCACAAGAGGAAGCCATGAACCCACAAATGGGAATGGAATGCAAAATGAAAATGGCCGATGGGAAACTCAGAGATGGTGCGGAGGTGCCCGATGAAACAGTCCCCCAATTTATGGCGGTGTAGAGGAGGCTGCATCAGGAGCACCCGACATGGTAAACAACAGCAGTGGATTTGCAGGTGGAGTGTTGCCTCATCCAGAAGGACTGTTTGGGGCCCTGAATGGAGGTGAGGGAGGAGGGGAATGGGCAGGTGCAGGTGTAGCGTTCTGGCCACTGGCAGGGATAAGGTGCCAGGAGGGAGATTAAGTGGGGGGGGGCCGAATGGACAGGGTAATCCTGAGGAAAGTGGAGGATGGCGGGAGGCAAAGACATGATTGGTGGTAGGATCCCTTTGAGGTGGCAGAAGTTGTGGAGGGTGATATGTTGGATGCAAAGTCTCACGGGGCGGTAGGTAAGGACAAGAGGAACTCTATCACTGTTAAAGCAGCGGATAGATGGGGTGAGTGCAGATGTTCAAGAAATGGAGGAGATGCGGATGCACCAGCAATGGTGGAGGAAAGGAAGCCCCATTCCTTGAAGGAGAACATCGCTGACGTCCTGGAATGGAAAGCCACATCCTGGGAGCAAATGTGGTGGGGGCAAAGGAACTGAGAAAAGGGAACAGCTTTTTTTACAGGAGGCAGGGTGAGAAGAGGTATAGTCTAGATAAACACGGGAATCGGTAGGTTTGTAAAAGATGCCGGTCAACAGTTTGTCTCTAGATATAGAGACAGAGAGAATGAAAAAGGGAAAGGAGGTGTCAGCGATGAATCAAGTGAATTTAAGGGCAGGGTGGAAATTGGAGACAAAGGTTTTGAAATTGACGAGCTCAGCATGGGTGTATGAAATAGCACTAATGCAGTTGGCAGTGTAGCAGAGGAAGAGTTAGGGAGCATTACCGGGGATGGCTTGGAACATGGACTGTTCTACATAGCTAACGAAGAGGCAGACATCACAGGGCTCATGTGGTGCCCATGGCTACCCCTCGAGTCTGGAGAAAGTGGGAGGAGGGTGAGGGTCAGTTCTGCCTTTTGGAGGAGGGTGGAGGTAGAGGAATGCACCTGCTCCTTATTAAGAAGCAGAGAGCTTTAAGACTTTCTTGTTGGGGGATGTAAGTGTACAGGGGCGAGACATCCATAGTGAAAATGAGAACCAGGCAATTACTGAGGAGATCGAGGACATGAGAAGTGTTGCCGATGTCGGTAGTAAGGGACTGAACCAAAGACGACAGAATAGAGTTGAGGTATGAAGACACAAGTTCAGTGGGATAGGAGCAGGCAGAGATGATGGATCTACCGGGACAGACAGGTTTGTGGATCCTGGGTAGGAGGTAGAAATAAGCAGTGTGGGGTAAGGGAACTATGAATTTGGTGGCAGTGGATGGGAGTTCTCCAGTGTTAAGAGGTCGGTGATGATGTTGGGGTCAGATTTCTGATGGTACGGCGATTGTCAAGGAATAGTTATGATGAAGTGTCTGAGAGTTGCCACCTAGCCTCAGAAGGCTCTTTTTTGCACTACTTAGTTTATATGTCAGTGATGATAAACCTAGTTCTGATCCGAACAGACTATTGTGGCTTATACAGTAGCACAGACAAGTCGACACAAACCAAGCCAACACACATTAATGATGCAGGAGACTGAAGACCCACACTCAGAAATTCAGGAACAGCTTTTCTCCTTTGCCACCAGATTCCTAAAGAGTCCATGAACCCATAAGCACTACCCCATTATTTGTCTTTGGTGCTTTTTTTTTTAATGACTTTTGGTAACCTGCAAGTTCTTCCAGATTTTTTATCCAGCTCTTTCTCTGCACTGCAACTGAATCTATTCCTCCTTCTCCCCGCCAGAGTCTCTTGAGTCCATTAAAATAACCTTTACTAGGGTCACTTTTGGTTGTTTGGTAACCTTCTTCATTTTAGACACCAAACTAAACCAATCACTTCTGCCTGCAAGATCCATTCTCAGCACATTCATTGGTCTATTTAGGAGCCTCATAAACATCTCTATTGATCATATTTGCTTCCACCACCACATCAGGAAGCACATTCCAGGCATCCAGCACTCTGTGTAAAAAAAATCTTACCTGACCAATCTCCTTTGAACTTAATGCCTCTCACCTTAAATGCATGCCTTTTACTTTCGATTCTGGGGAAAAAATACTTACCGTTGATTCTGTCTGTGCCTCTACCTTCTTCCCACAAGGGTGTAACCACAATTGGATACAATGCTCCTGATGTGGCCAAACCAGTTTTATAAAGCAGCAAAATATCTTCTTGCTGGAAGTCCAAAGCAATCTGCACAAAATGCTGGAGGAAGTCAGCACCTGTGGAAAAGAGTAAACAGTCAACATATCTACAATAGGGTCTTTTAAGAGCCTCTCAGATAGGTACATGGAGGTTAGAAAAATAGAGGGCTCTGCACTAGGGAAACTCTAGGCAGTCTCTAGAGCAGGTTACATGATCAGCACAACATTGTGGGCCGAAGGGCCTGTAACATGCTGTAAATCTCTATATTCTACACCCTGATCTATGTATCGGGCCAAGACCCTTCATCAACCTGATATGTCAGCTGTTTGCTGTCTCCCTGCTGAGTTCCTTCAGCATTTTGTTGTTGCTTAAAACAGTTCCTTGACTTTTGAACTCAGTGCTTTAAATGATAAAGGGAAGCATACTATTTGCCTTTTTCACTACCCTGTCAATTTGTGCAGCCTTGCAGGAACCTGTGGACTCAGACCCACGAGAGGGTCCTGCAACACTGTTCGGAGTCTTGACATAAATTCTATTCTGTCACTTTACATTGGATCTTCCAGAGTACAGCACCTCACACTGGGCTGGGTTGTCTGCTCCTTCCCTCAATGGCCATTTTATCAGGCACGCAAATATCTAATCAGCCAATCATAAAAGCATACAGACATGGTCAAGAGCTTTGGTTATTGTTCAGATCAAATGGGGAAACAATGCGATCTAAGTGACTTTGACAAGGTCAGGAATTAAAAGGTTGATGATGATGTGATTAATGTCCCGAGCTGTGTATATTTCAATGCAGGAAGTATCATAGGAAAGACAGATGAGCTCAGGGCATGCATCAACATGTGGAATTATGACATTGCAGTCATTACTGAGACTTGATTGCAGGAGGGGCAGGACTGGCAGATCAATATTCCAGGGTCTTGTTTTAGACATGACAGAGTGGGAGGGATTAAAGAAAGAGGGGTGGCTGACTAGTCAGGGAAAATGTCACAGCACTGCTCTGTCGGGACAGACTGGCAAACCCGTCTAGTGAGGCGTTATGAGTGGTACTGAGAAATAAGAAATGTTTGACCATGTTAATGGGGCTACATTACAGACCACCCAATGGTTCAAGGGATTTAGAGGAACAAATTTGTAGAGAGATTGCAGGAAACATAAGATTCTTATAGTACAAGCAAGAGAAATTCTGCAGATGCTGGAAATCCCAACAACATACAAAATGCTGGAGGATTTCAGTGAGCCAGGCAGCACTTGTGAAAAATATTAAACAGTTGACATTTCAGGCTAAGACCCTTCATGAAGAGTCTCAGCTGAAACAGCAATGGTTTAGTCTTTTCCACAGATGCTGCCTGGACTGCTGAGTTCTTCCAGGTTGATAGAGTAGGTGATTTTAACTTCCCACATATTGACTGGGACTCCCGTATTGTAAAAGAACTAGATGGGATACAGTTTGTCAAATGTGTTCAGGAAACTTTCCTGAATCGGTACATCGAAGTCCCAATGACAGAGCATGCTATGCTTGATCTGCTATTAAAGAATGAGACAGGGCGGTCAGCGTAAGTTTATCTAGGGGAACATTTTGCATCCCATGATCACAGTGCCATTAGTTTCAAAATAAATATAGAAAGACACTGAGATTCTAAATTGGAGAAATGCCAACTTTGATGGTTTCGGAAGTGTTCTGGCAGGTGTGGATTGTGATAGGCTGTTTTCTGGCAAAGGTGTACTTGGTAAGTGGGAGGCCTTCTAAAGTGAACAATTGAGGGTACAGCGCTTGTATGTGCCTGTCAGATTGAATGATAATGATAACAAGGGTAGGAAACTTGTGAGTTGGAGAGCTACGACAGAGGAGGTGACGCACAGGTCCAGGAGCGAAGTTTGAAAGGGGAAAGCTGTGTGGGAACTCAGCTATAATTGGAGCACCAGTCATGTGTTGGAGAGCAGGGAAGGTTCCGGCATAAAAGGGAGACACTGCCTAGTGGAGCGGTCATCGTCGGAGTGGTCCGAGTCAGAGTGGTAGGGCTTTGGCTCATTTGAGTTTCCGTAAAAGCGGGCTTTGGTGAGGGAAGTGGGTAAGTGGAATTTGTTTTTCCTTGCATTTCTTGAGGAATAGAGAGCATGTCTGTAGGGTTAGTACTTTGCTCTGGGTGTCAGATGTGGGAATCCTGGGAATCTTCCAGTCTCCCAGATGGCCACATCTGCACCAGGTGCACCGAGATGCAGCTCCTGAGAGACCGTGTTAGGGATCTGGAGCTGTGGCTTGATGACCTACAGCTTATCAGGGAAAGTAAGCAGGAGATAGATAAGAACTACAGGGAGTTAGTCACCCAGAGGCTGCAGGAGTTAGATAAGTGGGTGACTGTCAGGGAAGGGAAGAGCACCCCTGTGGCCATGCCCCTCAGTAATTGTTATCTTGTTTAGAATGTTGTTGAGGGGTTGACCTGACAGAGGGCAACCATGTCGATCGGGTCTTTGGCACTGAGCCTGGTTCCATAGTGCAGAAGGGAAAGAGGAAGATGAGGAATGTGGTAGTCATAGGGCATTCCAGAGTGAAGGGAACAGACAGGAGGTTATGTCAGCCTGACAGAGATACCTGCATGGTGTGTTCCCTCCCAGGGAGAAGGGTACAGGATGTCTAATATTGGGTGCAGAGTATTCTGAAGTGAGGGTGAACAGCCAGAAGTCCTGGTACATGTGGGTATCAATGACATAGGTAGAAAAAGGGAGGAGGTCCTGATGAGAGAATTCAGGGAGTTGGGTAGGAAGCTGAAAAGCAGGACCTCCAGGGTAGTGATCTCAGGATTGCTGCCTGTGCCACGTGCTAAATAGTGCAAGAATAGCATGATCAGGTGTATTAATGTGTGGCTAAGAGACTGGTGTAGGGGGCAGGGCTTCAGATTCCTGGATCATTGGGGCCTCTTCTGGGGCAGGTACGACCTGTACAAAAAGGTTACACCTGAACCCAAAGGGGTTCAATATTCTAGCAGGCAAATTTAATAGAGCTGTTAGGGAGGGTTAAACTAATTTGGCAGGGGGATGGGAACCGGAGTGATAGGGCTGAGGAAGGGGAAAACAGAAATAAATCAAAGATAGCGGGCAACAGAGATGTCAGAAAGGACAGGCAGGAGATGAGGCATAATCACAGCCAGTGGGATGATTTACTGGACAATAGAGGCATGGTGCAGTTGAAACAGAAAGCAACAAATACTGGACTGAAAATGTTATATTTGAATGCTCACAACATAAGAAATAAAATGGACGATCTTGAAATTCAGCTTCAGATTGGCAAGTATGACGTTGTGGCCATCTCTGAAACTTGGCTAAAGGACGGCTGTCATTGGGAGCTGAACATCCAAGGATATACGGTGTATAGGTAAGATAAGTTAGTAGGACTGTATATAAGAAATAATATTAAGAGAGGTGTGGTCCTGTGTATAAGAAATAATATTAAATCATTAGAAAGGGATGACATAGGATTGGAAGGTGTAGGGTCTCTATGGGTTGAATTAAGAAATGGCAAGGGTAAAAGGACCCTAATGGCAGTTGTATACAGGCCTCCAAACAGCAGCCGGGATGTGGATCACAAATTACAGCAGGAGATAGAAAAGGCGTGTCAGAAAGGCAAGGTCATGATTGTTGGGGATTTTAACATGAAAGTGGATTGGGAACATCAGGCCAGTACTGGACCTCAAGAGAGAGAATTTGTAGAATGTCTAAGTGACGGCTTCTCAGAACGGCTTGTTGTTGAACCCACTAAGGGATCAGCTGTGCTGGATTGGGTGTTGTGTAATGATCTGAACGTGATAAGAGAGCTTCATGTTAAGGAACCCTTAGGGAACAGTGATCACAATATGATCGAGTTCACTCTGAAATTTGAGAAGGAGAAACTAAATTCCAATGTGTTGGTATTTCAGTGGAATAAAGGAAATTACAATGGCATGAGAGGGGAACTGGCCAAGGTTGACTGCAAAGGAACACGAGCAGGAAGGACAGCAGAGCAGTAATGGCTGGAGTTTCTGTGAAAAATAAGGGAAGTGCAAGACAGATGTATTCCAAATAAGAAATTTTTGAATGGAAGAAGGACACTACTGTGGCTGACAAGTGAAGTCAGAGCCGAAGTAAAAGCAAAAGAGAGGGCATACAAGGAAGCCAAAGCTAGGGGGAAGATAGAGGATTGGGAAGCTTTCAAAAACTTGCGGAAGGAAACTAAGAAAATCATTAGGAAGGAAAAGATGAATTATGAAAGGAAGTTGGCGACTAATATCAAAAAAGATACTAAAAGCTTTTTTAAGTATATAAAGGGTAAAAGAGAGTCGTGGGTAGATATAGGACCAATAGAAAATTAAGCTGGAGATATTGTAATGAAAGACACTGAGCTGGCAGAGGAACTGAATGCATATTTTGCTTCAGTCTTCACAGTGGAAGACATCTGCAGTATACTGGACATTGAAGAGTGTCAGGGAAGTGAAGTATATGCAGTGAAAATTATGACTGGAAGGTGCTCAGGAAGCTTAATGGTCTAAGGGTGAATAAATCTCCTGGACCTAATGGAATGCACCCTTGGGTTCTGAAGGAATTAGCTGGAGAGATTGCGGAGGCATTAACAATGATCTTTCAAGTATTGATAGATTCTGGCATTGTACCGGATGACTGGAAAATTACAAATGTTACTCCACTATTTAAGATAGGTGGGAGGCAGCAGAAAGGAAACTATAGACCTGACATCAGTGGTTGGGAAGATGTTGGAATTGATTGTTTAGGATGAGATTAGGGAGTACCTGGAGGCACATGACAGGTTTGGCCAAAGCCAGCATGGTTTCCTGAAAGGAAAATCCTGACTGACTAACCTACTGCAATGTTTTGAGGAAATTACAAGCAGAGTAGACAAAGGAGATGCAGTAGATGTGGTGTACTTGGATTTTCAGAAGGCCTTTGACAAGGTGCCACTCATGAGGCTTCTTAGCAAGATAAGAGCCCATGGGATTACAGGGGAGATACCAGCATGGGTGGAGCATTGGCTGATCGGCAGAAAACAGAGAGTGGGAATAAAGGGATCCTATTCTGGCTGGCTGCCAGTTACCTGTGGAGTTCCACAGGGGTTGGTGTTGGAACTGCTGCTTTTTACGATGTATGTCAATGATTTGGAGCATGGGATTAATGGATTGATGGCTAAATTTGCTGATGATACAAAGATAGGTGGATGAGTGGGTAGTGTTGAGGAAGCAGCAAGCCTGCAGAGAGACTTAGATAGTTTAGGGGAATGGACAAAGAAGTGGCAAATGAAATACAATGTTGGAAAGCGTATGGTCAAGCACCTAAGCAGGCAGACTATTATTTAGATGGGGTGAGAATTCAAAATACAGAGATGCAAAGGGACTTGAGAGTCCTTGTGCAGGATACCCTAAAGGTTAACCTCCAGGTTGAGTTGCTTGTGAAGAAGGTGAATGTAATGTTGGCATTCATTTCTAGAGGTATAGAATATGTGCAGGGATGTGATGTTGAGAGCTACTTGTGAGACCACACTTGGAGTATTGTGTGCAGGTTTGGGCTCCTTATTTTAGAAAGGATATACTGAGATTGGAGAGGGTTCATAGAAGGTTCACAAGAATGATTCCAGGATGCGGGGAAATTACTTTAGTCAGAGGGTGGTAAATCTATTGAATTTGTTGCCATGAGCTGCTGCAGAGGCCCAATCATTGGCTGTATTCAAGGCAGAGATAGATAGGTTCTTGATTAGCTAGGGCATCAAAGGGTATTGTGAGAAGGCAGGGGAGTGGGGATGATTGGAAGAATTGGATCAGCCCATGATTGAATGACGGACCAGACTCGATGGGCTAAGTGGCCTACCTCTGCTCTTATATCTTATGGCATCTTACGATGCCGGTGGTCAGGATGGAACAAACCCCACACACGGACGATGCCGGTGGTCAGGATCGAACAAACCCCACACACGGACGATGCCGGTGGTCAGGATTGAACAAACCCCACACACGGACGATGCCGGTGGTCAGGACCGAACACACCACACACACGGACGATGCAGGTGGTCAGGATTTAACAAACCCCACACACGGACGATGCCGGTGGTCAGGATCGAATAAATCCCACAGACGGACGATGCCGGTGGTCAGGATTGAACAAACCCCACACATGGACGATGCGAATGGTCAGGATTGAACAAACCACACACGCGGCCGATGCCAGTGGTCAGGATTGAAAAAACCCCACACACGGACGATGCCGGTGGTCAGGATTGAACAAACCCCACAGACGGACGATGCCGGTGGTCAGGATGGAACAAACCCCACACACGGACGATGCCGGTGGTCAGGATCGAACAAACCCCACACACGGACGATGCCGGTGGTCAGGATCGAACAAACCCCACACACGGACGAAGCCGGTGGTCTGGATCGAACAAACCCCTCACACGGACGATGCCGGTGGTCAGGATTGAACAAAACACCACACACGGATGATGCCGGTGGTCAGGATTGAACAGACCCCACACACGGACGATGCGAATGGTCAGGATTGAACAAACCCCATACACGGACGATGCCGGTGGTCAGGATTGGACAAACCCCACAGACGGACGATGCCGGTGGTCAGGATTGAACAAACCCCACACACGGACGATGCCGGTGGTCAGGATCGAACAAACCCAACACACGGACAATGCCGGTGGTCCGGAATGAACAAAGCCCACACACGGACGATGCCGGTGGTCAGGACCGAACAAACCCCACACACGGACGATGCCGGTGGTCAGGATCGAACAAACCCACACACGGACGATGCCGGAGGTCAGGATTGAACAAACCCCACACACGGATGATGCCGGTTGTCAGGATCGAACAAACACAAACACACGGACGATGCCGGTGGTCAGGATGGAACAAACCCCACACACGGACGATGCCGGTGGTCAGGACCGAACAAACCCCACACACGGACGATGCCGGTGGTCAGGATCGAACAAACCCACACACGGACGATGCCGGTGGTCAGGACCGAACAAACCCCACACACGGACGATGCCGGTGGTCAGGACCGCACAAACCCCACACACGGACGATGCCGGTGGTCAGGATCGAACAAACCCACACACGGACGAGGCCGGAGGTCAGGATTGAACAAACCCCACACACGGACGATGCCGGTTGTCAGGATCGAACAAACACAAACACACGGACGATGCCGGTGGTCAGGATGGAACAAACCCCACACACGGACGATGCCGGTGGTCAGGACCGAACAAACCCCACACACGGACGATGCCGGTGGTCAGGATCGAACAAACCCACACACGGACGATGCCGGTGGTCAGGACCGAACAAACCCCACACACGGACGATGCCGGTGGTCAGGATCGAACAACCCACACACGGACGATGCCGGTGGTCAGGATGGAACAAACCCCACACACGGACGATGCCGGTGGTCAGGATTCAACAAACCCCACACACGGACGATGCGAATGGTCAGGATTGAACAAACCACACACGCGGCCGATGCCGGTGGTCAGGATTGAAAAAACCCCACACACGGACGATGCCGGTGGTCAGGATTGAACAAACCCCACAGACGGACGATGCCGGTGGTCAGGATGGAACAAACCCCACACACGGACGATGCCGGTGGTCAGGATCGAACAAACCCCACACACGGACGATGCCGGTGGTCAGGATCGAACAAACCCCACACACGGACGAAGCCGGTGGTCTGGATCGAACAAACCCCTCACACGGACGATGCCGGTGGTCAGGATTGAACAAAACACCACACACGGACGATGCGAATGGTCAGGATTGAACAAACCCCATACACGGACGATGCCGGTGGTCAGGATTGGACAAACCCCACAGACGGACGATGCCGGTGGTCAGGATTGAACAAACCCCACACACGGACGATGCCGGTGGTCAGGATCGAACAAACCCAACACACGGACAATGCCGGTGGTCCGGAATGAACAAAGCCCACACACGGACGATGCCGGTGGTCAGGACCGAACAAACCCCACACACGGACGATGCCGGTGGTCAGGATCGAACAAACCCACACACGGACGATGCCGGTTGTCAGGATCGAACAAACACAAACACACGGACGATGCCGGTGGTCAGGATGGAACAAACCCCACACACGGACGATGCCGGTGGTCAGGACCGAACAAACCCCACACACGGACGATGCCGGTGGTCAGGATCGAACAATCCACACACGGACGATGCCGGTGGTCAGGATCGAACAAACCCCACACACGGACGATGCCGGTGGTCAGGATCGAACAAACCCCACACACGGACGATGCCGGTGGTCAGGATCGAACAAACCCCACACACGGACGATGCCAGTGGTCAGGACCGAACACACCACACACACGGACGATGCCGGTTGTCAGGATTGAACAAACCCCACACACGGACGATGCCGGTGGCCAGGAGCGAACAAACCCGACACACGGACGATGCCGGTGGTCAGGATCGAACAAACCCCACACACGGATGATGCCGGTGGTCAGGATCGAACAAACCCCACACACGGACGATGCCGGTGGTCAGGATCGAACAAACCCCACACACGGACGATGCCGGTGGTCAGTATCGAACAAACCCCACACACGGAAGATGCCGGTGGCCAGGACCGAACAAACCCCACACACGGACGATGCCGTGGTCAGGACCGAACAAACCCCACACAAGGACGATGCCGGTGGTCAGGATTGAACAAACCCCACGCACGGAAGATGCCGGTGGTCAGGACCGAACAAACCCCACGCACGGACGATGCCGGTGGTCAGGATTGAACAAACCCCGCACACGAACGATGCCAGTGGTCAGGATGGAACAAACCCCACACACGGACTATGCCGGTGGTCAGGATCGAACAAACACAAACACACGGACGATGCCGGTGGTCAGGATGGAACAAACCCCACACACGGACGATGCCGGTGGTCAGGACCGAACAAACCCCACACACGGACGATGCCGGTGGTCAGGACCGAACAAACCCCACACACGGACGATGCCGGTGGTCAGGATCGAACAAACCCACACACGGGCGATGCCGGTGGTCAGGATGGAACAAACCCCACACACGGACGATGCCGGTGGTCAGGATTGAAGAAACCCCACACACGGACGATGCCGGTGGCCAGGATCGAACAAACCCCACACACGGACGATGCCGGTGGTCAGGATCGAACAAACCCCACACACGGACGATGCCGGTGGTCAGGATCGAACAAACCCCACACACGGACGATGCCGGTGGTCAGGATCGAACAAACCCCACACAAGGACGATGCCGGTGGTCTGGACCGAACAAACCCCACACACGGACGATGCCGGTGGTCAGGACCGAATAAACCCCACACACGGACGATGCCGGTGGTCAGGATTGAACAAACCCCACACACGGACGATGCCGGTGGTCAGGACTGTACAAACCCCAAACACGGATGATGCCGGTGGCCGGGATTGAACAAACCCCACACACGGACGATGCCGGTGGTCAGGACTGAACAAACCGCCCACACGGACGATGCCGGTGGCCGGGATTGAACAAACCCCACACACGGACGATGCCGGTGGTCAGGATTGAACAAACACAACACACGGACGATGCCGGTGGTCAGGATCGAACAAACCCCACACACGGACGATGCAGGTGGTCAGGACCGAACAAACCCCACACACGGACGATGCCAGTGGTCAGGATTGTACAAACCCCACACATGGATGATGCCGGTGGTCAGGATTGAACAAACCCCACACACGGACGATGCCGGTGGTCAGGATCGAACAAACCCCAGACAGGGACGATGCCGGTGGTCAGCACCGAACACACCACAGACACGGACGATGCCTGTGGTCAGGATCGAACAAACGCCACACACAGACGATGCCAGTGGTCAGGACCGAACACACCACAGACACGGACGATGCCGGTGGTCAGGATCGAACAAACCCCACACACAGACGATGCCGGTGGCCAGGATCGAACAAACCCCACACACGGACGATGCCGGTGGTCAGGATCGAATAAACCTCACACAGGGACGATGCCGGTGGTCAGGATCGAACAAACCCCACACACGGACGATGCCGGTGGTCTGGATCGAACAAACCCGACACACGGACGATGCCGGTGGTCAGGATCGAACAAACCCCACACACGGACGATGCCGGTGGTCGGGATCGAACAAACCCCACACACGGACGATGCCGGTGGTCAGGATCGAACAAACCCCACACACGGACGATGCCGGTGGTCGGGATCGAACAAACCCCACACACGGAGGATGCCGGTGGTCAGGACCGAACAAACACCACACACGGACGATGCCGGTGGTCAGGACCGAACAAACCCCACACACGGACGATGCCGGTGGTCGGGATTGAACAAACCCCACACACGGACGATGCCGGTGGTCAGGACTGTACAAACCCCACACACGGACGATACCGGTGGCCGGGATTGAACAAACCCCACACACGGACGATGCCGGTGGTCAGGACTGAACAAACCGCACACACGGACGATGCCGGTGGCCGGGATTGAACAAACCCCACACACGGACGATGCCGGTGGTCAGGATTGAACAAACCCGACACACGGACGATGCCGGAGGTCAGGACCGAACAAACCCAACACACGGACGATGCCGGTGGTCAGGACCGAACAAACCCCACACACGGACGATGCCGGTGGTCAGGATTGAACAAACCCCACAAACGGACGATGCCGGTGGTCAAGATCGAACAAACCCTACACACGGACGATGCCGGTGGTCAGGATAGAACAAACCCCACACAGGGACGATGCCGGTGGTCAGGACCGAACACACCACAGAAACGGACGATGCCGGTGGTCAGGACCGAACACACCACAGACACGGACGATGCCGGTGGTCAGGATCGAACAAACCCCACACACGGACGATGCCGGTGGCCAGGATCGAACAAACACCACACACGGACGATGCCGGTGGTCAGGATTGAACAAACCTCACACACGGACGATGCCGGTGGTCAGGATCGAACAAACCCCACACACGGATGTTGCCTGTGGTCAGGACTGAACAAACCTCACACACGGACGATGCCGGTGGTCAGGATTGAACAAAGCTCACCCACGGACGATGCCGGTGGTCAGAATCGAACAAACCCCACACACGGACGATGCCGGTGGTCAGGATCGAACAAACCCCACACACGGACGATGCCGGTGGTCAGGATCGAACAAACCCCACACACGGACGATGCCGGTGGTCAGGATCGAACAAACCCCACACACGGACGATGCCGGTGGTCAGGATCGAACAAACCCCACACACGGACGATGCCGGTGGTCAGGATTGAACAAACACAACACACGGACGATGCCGGTGGTCAGGATCGAACAAACCCCACACACGGACGATGCAGGTGGTCAGGACCGAACAAACCCCACACACGGACGATGCCAGTGGTCAGGATTGTACAAACCCCACACATGGATGATGCCGGTGGTCAGGATTGAACAAACCCCACACACGGACGATGCCGGTGGTCAGGATCGAACAAACCCCAGACAGGGACGATGCCGGTGGTCAGCACCGAACACACCACAGACACGGACGATGCCGGTGGTCAGGATCGAACAAACGCCACACACAGACGATGCCAGTGGTCAGGACCGAACACACCACAGACACGGACGATGCCGGTGGTCAGGATCGAACAAACCCCACACACAGACGATGCCGGTGGCCAGGATCGAACAAACCCCACACACGGACGATGCCGGTGGTCAGGATCGAATAAACCTCACACAGGGACGATGCCGGTGGTCAGGATCGAACAAACCCCACACACGGACGATGCCGGTGGTCTGGATCGAACAAACCCGACACACGGACGATGCCGGTGGTCAGGATCGAACAAACCCCACACACGGACGATGCCGGTGGTCGGGATCGAACAAACCCCACACACGGACGATGCCGGTGGTCAGGATCGAACAAACCCCACACACGGACGATGCCGGTGGTCGGGATCGAACAAACCCCACACACGGAGGATGCCGGTGGTCAGGACCGAACAAACACCACACACGGACGATGCCGGTGGTCAGGACCGAACAAACCCCACACACGGACGATGCCGGTGGTCGGGATTGAACAAACCCCACACACGGAGGATGCCGGTGGTCAGGACTGTACAAACCCCACACACGGACGATACCGGTGGCCGGGATTGAACAAACCCCACACACGGACGATGCCGGTGGTCAGGACTGAACAAACCGCACACACGGACGATGCCGGTGGCCGGGATTGAACAAACCCCACACACGGACGATGCCGGTGGTCAGGATTGAACAAACCCGACACACGGACGATGCCGGAGGTCAGGACCGAACAAACCCAACACACGGACGATGCCGGTGGTCAGGACCGAACAAACCCCACACACGGACGATGCCGGTGGTCAGGATTGAACAAACCCCACAAACGGACGATGCCGGTGGTCAAGATCGAACAAACCCTACACACGGACGATGCCGGTGGTCAGGATAGAACAAACCCCACACAGGGACGATGCCGGTGGTCAGGACCGAACACACCACAGAAACGGACGATGCCGGTGGTCAGGACCGAACACACCACAGACACGGACGATGCCGGTGGTCAGGATCGAACAAACCCCACACACGGACGATGCCGGTGGCCAGGATCGAACAAACACCACACACGGACGATGCCGGTGGTCAGGATTGAACAAACCTCACACACGGACGATGCCGGTGGTCAGGATCGAACAAACCCCACACACGGATGTTGCCGGTGGTCAGGACTGAACAAACCTCACACACGGACGATGCCGGTGGTCAGGATCGAACAAAGCTCACCCACGGACGATGCCGGTGGTCAGAATCGAACAAACCCCACACACGGACGATGCCGGTGGTCAGGATCGAACAAACCCCACACACGGACGATGCCAGTGGTCAGGATTGTACAAACCCCACACATGGACGATGCCGGTGGTCAGGACCGAACAAACCCCACACACGGACGATGCCAGTGGTCAGGATTGTACAAACCCCACACATGGACGATGCCGGTGGTCAGGATTGAACAAACCCCACACACGGACGATGCCGGTGGTCAGGATCGAACAAACCCCAGACAGGGACGATGCCGGTGGTCAGGACCGAACACACCACAGACACGGACGATGCCGGTGGTCAGGATCGAACAAACGCCACACACAGACGATGCCGCTGGTCAGGACCGAACACACCACAGACACGGACGATGCCGGTGGTCAGGATCGAACAAACCCCACACACAGACGATGCCGGTGGCCAGGATCGAACAAACCCCACACACGGACGATGCCGGTGGTCAGGATCGAATAAACCTCACACACGGACGATGCCGGTGGTCAGGATCGAACAAACCCCACACACGGACGATGCCGGTGGTCTGGATCGAACAAACCCGACACACGGACGATGCCGGTGGTCAGGATCGAACAAACCCCACACACGGATGATGCCGGTGGTCAGGATTGTACAAACCCCACACATGGATGATGCCGGTGGTCAGGATTGAACAAACCCCACACACGGACGATGCCGGTGGTCAGGATCGAACAAACCCCAGACAGGGACGATGCCGGTGGTCAGGACCGAACACACCACAGACACGGACGATGCCGGTGGTCAGGATCGAACAAACGACACACACAGACGATGCCGGTGGTCAGGACCGAACACACCACAGACACGGATGATGCCGGTGGTCAGGATCGAACAAACCCCACACACAGACGATGCCGGTGGCCAGGATCGAACAAACCCCACACACGGACGATGCCGGTGGTCAGGATCGAATAAACCTCACACACGGACGATGCCGGTGGTCAGGATCGAACAAACCCCACACACGGACGATGCCGGTGGTCTGGATCGAACAAACCCGACACACGGACGATGCCGGTGGTCGGGATCGAACAAACCCCACACACGGACGATGCCTGTGGTCAGGATCGAACAAACCCCACACACGGACGATGCCGGTGGTCGGGATCGAACAAACCCCACACACGGAGGATGCCGGTGGTCAGGACCGAACAAACCCCACACACGGACGATGCCGGTGGTCGGGATTGAACAAACCCCACACACGGACGATGCCGGTGGTCAGGACTGTACAAACCCCACACACGGACGATACCGGTGGCCGGGATTGAACAAACCCCACACACGGACGATGCCGGTGGTCAGGACTGAACAAACCGCACACACGGACGATGCCGGTGGCCGGGATTGAACAAAGCCCACACATGGACGATGCCGGTGGTCAGGATTGAACAAACCCCACACACGGACGATGCCGGAGGTCAGGACCGAACAAACCCAACACACGGACGATGCCGGTGGTCAGGACCGAACAAACCCCACACACGGACGATGCCGGTTGTCAGGATTGAACAAACCCCACACACGGACGATGCCGGTGGTCAGGATTGAACAAACCCCACAAACGGACGATGCCGGTGGTCAAGATCGAACAAACCCTACACACGGACGATGCCGGTGGTCAGGATCGAACAAACCCCACACAGGGACGATGCCGGTGGTCAGGACCGAACACACCACAGAAACGGACGATGCCGGTGGTCAGGATTGAACAAACCCCAAACACTGACGATGCCGGTGGTCAGGACCGAACACACCACAGACACGGACGATGCCGGTGGTCAGGATCGAACAAACCCCACACACAGACGATGCCGGTGGCCAGGATCGAACAAACCCCACACACGGACGATGCCGGTGGTCAGGATCGAATAAACCTCACACACGGACGATGCCGGTGGTCAGGATCGAACAAACCCCACACACGGACGATGCCGGTGGTCTGGATCGAACAAACCCGACACACGGACGATGCCGGTGGTCAGGATCGAACAAACCCCACACACGGACGATGCCGGTGGTCAGGATCGAACAAACCCCACACACGGACGATGCCGGTGGTCAGGAACGAACAAACCCCACACACGGATGATGCCGGTGGTCGGGATCGAACAAACCCCACACACGGACGATGCCGGTGGTCAGGACCGAACAAACCCCACACACGGACGATGCCGGTGGTCAGGTCCGAACAAACCCCACACACGGACGATGCCGGTGGTCGGGATTGAACAAACCCCACACACGGACGATGCCGGTGGTTAGGACTGTACAAACCCCACACACGGACGATGCCGGTGGCCGGGATTGAACAAACCCCACACACGGACGATGCCGGTGGTCAGGATTGAACAAACCCCACACACGGACGATGCCGGAGGTCAGGACCGAACAAACACAACACACGGACGATGCCGGTGGTCAGGATCGAACAAACCCCACACACGGACGATGCAGGTGGTCAGGACCGAACAAACCCCACACACGGACGATGCCAGTGGTCAGGATTGTACAAACCCCACACATGGATGATGCCGGTGGTCAGGATTGAACAAACCCCAGACAGGGACGATGCCGGTGGTCAGGACCGAACACACCACAGACACGGATGATGCCGGTGGTCAGGATCGAACAAACGCCACACACAGACGATGCCGGTGGTCAGGACCGAACACACCACAGACACGGACGATGCCGGTGGTCAGGATCGAACAAACCCCACACACAGACGATGCCGGTGGCCAGGATCGAACAAACCCCACACACGGACGATGCCGGTGGTCAGGATCGAATAAACCTCACACACGGACGATGCCGGTGGTCAGGATCGAACAAACCCCACACACGGACGATGCCGGTGGTCTGGATCGAACAAACCCGACACACGGACGATGCCGGAGGTCAGGACCGAACAAACCCAACACACGGACGATGCCGGTGGTCAGGACCGAACAAACCCCACACACGGACGATGCCGGTGGTCAGGATTGAACAAACCCCACAAACGGACGATGCCGGTGGTCAAGATCGAACAAACCCTACACACGGACGATGCCGGTGGTCAGGATAGAACAAATCCCACACAGGGACGATGCCGGTGGTCAGGACCGAACACACCACAGAAACGGACGATGCCGGTGGTCAGGACCGAACACACCACAGACACGGACGATGCCGGTGGTCAGGATCGAACAAACCCCACACACGGACGATGCCGGTGGCCAGGATCGAACAAACACCACACACGGACGATGCCGGTGGTCAGGATTGAACAAACCTCACACACGGACGATGCCGGTGGTCAGGATCGAACAAACCCCACACACGGATGTTGCCGGTGGTCAGGACTGAACAAACCTCACACACGGACGATGCCGGTGGTCAGGATTGAACAAAGCTCACCCACGGACGATGCCGGTGGTCAGAATCGAACAAACCCCACACACGGACGATGCCGGTGGTCAGGATCGAACAAACCCCACACACGGACGATGCAGGTGGTCAGGATCGAACAAACCCCACACACGGACGATGCTGGTGGTCAGGATTGAAGAAACCCCACACACGGACGATGCCGGTGGACAGGGTCGAACAAACACCACACACGGACGATGCCTGTGGTCAGGATTGAGCAAACCCCACACACGGAAGATGCCAGAGGTCAGGATCGAACAAACCCCACACACGGACGATGACGGTGGCCAGGATTGAACAAACCCCACACACGGACGATGCCGGTGGTCTGGATCGAACAAACCCCACACACGGACGATGCCGGTGGTCAGGACCGAACAAACCCCACACACGGACGATGCCGGTGGTCTGGATTGAACAGACCCCACACACGGACGATGCCGGTGGTCAGTATTGAACAAACCCCACACACGGACGATGCCGGTGTTCAGGATTGAACAAATCCCACACACGGACGATGCCGGTGGTCAGGACTGTACAAACCCCAAACACGGACGATGCCGGTGGCCGGGATTGAACAAACCCCACACACGGACGATGCCGGTGGTCAGGATTGAACAAACACAACACACGGACGATGCCGGTGGTTAGGACCAAACAAACCCCAGACACGGACGATGCCGGTGGTCAGGATTGAACAAACCCCACAAACGGACGATGCCGGTGGTCAGGATTGAACAAACCCCACACATGGACGATGCCGGTGGTCAGGATTGAACAAACCCAACACACGGACGATGCCGGTGGTCAGGATTGAACAAACCCCACACACGGACGATGCCGGTGGTCAGGATTGAACAAACCCCGGACACGGACTATGCTGGTGTTCAGGATTGAACAAACCCCACACACGGACGATGCCGGTGGTCAGGATTGTACAAACCCCACACACGGACGATGCCGGTGGTCAGGATCGAACAAACCCCACACACGGACGATGCCGGTGGTCAGGACCGAACAAACCCCACACACGACGATGCCGGTGGTCAGGATTGAACAAACCCCACACACGGACGATGCCGGTGGTCAGGATTGAACAAACCCCACACACGGACGATGCCGGTGGTCAGGACTGTACAAACCACAAACACGGATGATGCCGGTGGCCGGGATTGAACAAACCCCACACACGGACGATCTCGGTGGTCAGGACTGAACAAACCGCCCACACGGACGATGCCGGTGGCCGGGATTGAACAAACCCCACACACGGACGATGCCGGTGGTCAGGATTGAACAAACACAACCCACGGACGATGCCGGTGGTCAGGATCGAACAAACCCCACACACAGACGATGCCGGTGGTCAGGACCGAACAAACCCCACACACGGACGATGCCAGTGGTCAGGATTGTACAAACCCCACACATGGACGATGCCGGTGGTCAGGATTGAACAAACCCCACACACGGACGATGCCGGTGGTCAGGATCGAACAAACCCCAGACAGGGACGATGCCGGTGGTCAGGACCGAACACACCACAGACACGGACGATGCCGGTGGTCAGGATCGAACAAACGCCACACACAGACGATGCCGGTGGTCAGGACCGAACACACCACAGACACGGACGATGCCGGTGGTCAGGATCGAACAAACCCCACACACAGACGATGCCGGTGGCCAGGATCGAACAAACCCCACACACGGACGATGCCGGTGGTCAGGATCGAATAAACCTCACACACGGATGATGCCGGTGGTCAGGATCGAACAAACCCCACACACGGACGATGCCGGTGGTCTGGATCGAACAAACCCGACACACGGACGATGCCGGTGGTCAGGATCGAACAAACCCCACACACGGATGATGCCGGTGGTCAGGATTGTACAAACCCCACACATGGATGATGCCGGTGGTCAGGATTGAACAAACCCCACACACGGACGATGCCGGTGGTCAGGATCGAACAAACCCCACACACGGACGATGCCGGTGGCCAGGATCGAACAAACCCCACACACGGACGATGCCGGTGGTCAGGATCGAATAAACCTCACACACGGACGATGCCGGTGGTCAGGATCAAACAAACCCCACACACGGACGATGCCGGTGGTCTGGATCGAACAAACCCGACACACGGACGATGCCGGTGGTCAGGATCGAACAAACCCCACACACGGACGATGCCGGTGGTCGGGATCGAACAAACCCCACACACGGACGATGCCTGTGGTCAGGATCGAACAAACCCCACACACGGACGATGCCGGTGGTCGGGATCGAACAAACCCCACACACGGAGGATGCCGGTGGTCAGGACCGAACAAACCACACACACGGACGATGCCGGTGGTCAGGACCGAACAAACCCCACACACGGACGATGCCGGTGGTCGGGATTGAACAAACCCCACACACGGACGATGCCGGTGGTCAGGACTGTACAAACCCCACACACGGACGATACCGGTGGCCGGGATTGAACAAACCCCACACACGGACGATGCCGGTGGTCAGGACTGAACAAACCGCACACACGGACGATGCCGGTGGCCGGGATTGAACAAACCCCACACACGGACGATGCCGGAGGTCAGGACCGAACAAACCCAACACACGGACGATGCCGGTGGTCAGGACCGAACAAACCCCACACACGGACGATGCCGGTGGTCAGGATTGAACAAACCCCACACACGGACGATGCCGGTGGTCAGGATTGAACAAACCCCACAAACGGACGATGCCGGTGGTCAAGATCGAACAAACCCTACACACGGACGATGCCGGTGGTCAGGATAGAACAAACCCCACACAGGGACGATGCCGGTGGTCAGGACCGAACACACCACAGAAACGGACGATGCCGGTGGTCAGGATCGAACAAACCCCAAACACTGACGATGCCGGTGGTCAGGACCGAACACACCACAGACACGGACGATGCCAGTGGTCAGGATTGTACAAACCCCACACATGGACGATGCCGGTGGTCAGGATTGAACAAACCCCACACATGGACGATGCCGGTGGTCAGGATCGAACAAACCCCAGACAGGGACGATGCCGGTGGTCAGGACCGAACACACCACAGACACGGACGATGCCGGTGGTCAGGATCGAACAAACGCCACACACAGACGATGCCGGTGGTCAGGACCGAACTCACCACAGACACGGACGATGCCGGTGGTCAGGATCGAACAAACCCCACACACAGACGATGCCGGTGGCCAGGATCGAACAAACCCCACACACGGACGATGCCGGTGGTCAGGATCGAATAAACCTCACACACGGACGATGCCGGTGGTCAGGATCGAACAAACCCCACACACGGACGATGCCGGTGGTCTGGATCGAACAAACCCGACACACGGACGATGCCGGTGGTCAGGATCGAACAAACCCCACACACGGACGATGCCGGTGGTCGGGATCGAACAAACCCCACACACGGACGATGCCGGTGGTCGGGATCGAACAAACCCCACACACGGACGATGCCGGTGGTCAGGATCGAACAAACCCCACACACGGATGATGCCGGTGGTCGGGATCGAACAAACCCCACACACGGACGATGCCGGTGGTCAGGACCGAACAAACCCCACACACGGACGATGCCGGTGGTCAGGTCCGAACAAACCCCACACACGGACGATGCCGGTGGTCGGGATTGAACAAACCCCACACACGGACGATGCCGGTGGTTAGGACTGTACAAACCCCACACACGGACGATGCCGGTGGCCGGGATTGAACAAACCCCACACACGGACGATGCCGGTGGTCAGGATTGAACAAACCCCACACACGGACGATGCCGGAGGTCAGGACCGAACAAACACAACACACGGACGATGCCGGTGGTCAGGATCGAACAAACCCCACACACGGACGATGCAGGTGGTCAGGACCGAACAAACCCCACACACGGACGATGCCAGTGGTCAGGATTGTACAAACCCCACACATGGATGATGCCGGTGGTCAGGATTGAACAAACCCCAGACAGGGACGATGCCGGTGGTCAGGACCGAACACACCACAGACACGGACGATGCCGGTGGTCAGGATCGAACAAACGCCACACACAGACGATGCCGGTGGTCAGGAGCGAACACACCACAGACACGGACGATGCCGGTGGTCAGGATCGAACAAACCCCACACACAGACGATGCCGGTGGCCAGGATCGAACAAACCCCACACACGGACGATGCCGGTGGTCAGGATCGAATAAACCTCACACACGGACGATGCCGGTGGTCAGGATTGAACAAACCCGACACACGGACGATGCCGGAGGTCAGGACCGAACAAACCCAACACACGGACGATGCCGGTGGTCAGGACCGAACAAACCCCACACACGGACGATGCCGGTGGTCAGGATTGAACAAACCCCACAAACGGACGATGCCGGTGGTCAAGATCGAACAAACCCTACACACGGACGATGCCGGTGGTCAGGATAGAACAAACCCCACACAGGGACGATGCCGGTGGTCAGGACCGAACACACCACAGAAACGGACGATGCCGGTGGTCAGGACCGAACACACCACAGACACGGACGATGCCGGTGGTCAGGATCGAACAAACCCCACACACGGACGATGCCGGTGGCCAGGATCGAACAAACACCACACACGGACGATGCCGGTGGTCAGGATTGAACAAACCTCACACACGGACGATGCCGGTGGTCAGGATCGAACAAACCCCACACACGGATGTTGCCGGTGGTCAGGACTGAACAAACCTCACACACGGACGATGCCGGTGGTCAGGATCGAACAAAGCTCACCCACGGACGATGCCGGTGGTCAGAATCGAACAAACCCCACACACGGACGATGCCGGTGGTCAGGATCGAACAAACCCCACACACGGACGATGCCAGTGGTCAGGATTGTACAAACCCCACACATGGACGATGCCGGTGGTCAGGACCGAACAAACCCCACACACGGACGATGCCAGTGGTCAGGATTGTACAAACCCCACACATGGACGATGCCGGTGGTCAGGATTGAACAAACCCCACACACGGACGATGCCGGTGGTCAGGATCGAACAAACCCCAGACAGGGACGATGCCGGTGGTCAGGACCGAACACACCACAGACACGGACGATGCCGGTGGTCAGGATCGAACAAACGCCACACACAGACGATGCCGCTGGTCAGGACCGAACACACCACAGACACGGACGATGCCGGTGGTCAGGATCGAACAAACCCCACACACAGACGATGCCGGTGGCCAGGATCGAACAAACCCCACACACGGACGATGCCGGTGGTCAGGATCGAATAAACCTCACACACGGACGATGCCGGTGGTCAGGATCGAACAAAACCCACACACGGACGATGCCGGTGGTCTGGATCGAACAAACCCGACACACGGACGATGCCGGTGGTCAGGATCGAACAAACCCCACACACGGATGATGCCGGTGGTCAGGATTGTACAAACCCCACACATGGATGATGCCGGTGGTCAGGATTGAACAAACCCCACACACGGACGATGCCGGTGGTCAGGATCGAACAAACCCCAGACAGGGACGATGCCGGTGGTCAGGACCGAACACACCACAGACACGGACGATGCCGGTGGTCAGGATCGAACAAACGACACACACAGACGATGCCGGTGGTCAGGACCGAACACACCACAGACACGGATGATGCCGGTGGTCAGGATCGAACAAACCCCACACACAGACGATGCCGGTGGCCAGGATCGAACAAACCCCACACACGGACGATGCCGGTGGTCAGGATCGAATAAACCTCACACACGGACGATGCCGGTGGTCAGGATCGAACAAACCCCACACACGGACGATGCCGGTGGTCTGGATCGAACAAACCCGACACACGGACGATGCCGGTGGTCGGGATCGAACAAACCCCACACACGGACGATGCCTGTGGTCAGGATCGAACAAACCCCACACACGGACGATGCCGGTGGTCGGGATCGAACAAACCCCACACACGGAGGATGCCGGTGGTCGGGATTGAACAAACCCCACACACGGACGATGCCGGTGGTCAGGACTGTACAAACCCCACACACGGACGATACCGGTGGCCGGGATTGAACAAACCCCACAAACGGACGATGCCGGTGGTCAAGATCGAACAAACCCTACACACGGACGATGCCGGTGGTCAGGATAGAACAAATCCCACACAGGGACGATGCCGGTGGTCAGGACCGAACACACCACAGAAACGGACGATGCCGGTGGTCAGGACCGAACACACCACAGACACGGACGATGCCGGTGGTCAGGATCGAACAAACCCCACACACGGACGATGCCGGTGGCCAGGATCGAACAAACACCACACACGGACGATGCCGGTGGTCAGGATTGAACAAACCTCACACACGGACGATGCCGGTGGTCAGGATCGAACAAACCCCACACACGGATGTTGCCGGTGGTCAGGACTGAACAAACCTCACACACGGACGATGCCGGTGGTCAGGATTGAACAAAGCTCACCCACGGACGATGCCGGTGGTCAGAATCGAACAAACCCCACACACGGACGATGCCGGTGGTCAGGATCGAACAAACCCCACACACGGACGATGCAGGTGGTCAGGATCGAACAAACCCCACACACGGACGATGCTGGTGGTCAGGATTGAAGAAACCCCACACACGGACGATGCCGGTGGACAGGGTCGAACAAACACCACACACGGACGATGCCTGTGGTCAGGATTGAGCAAACCCCACACACGGAAGATGCCAGAGGTCAGGATCGAACAAACCCCACACACGGACGATGACGGTGGCCAGGATTGAACAAACCCCACACACGGACGATGCCGGTGGTCTGGATCGAACAAACCCCACACACGGACGATGCCGGTGGTCAGGACCGAACAAACCCCACACACGGACGATGCCGGTGGTCTGGATTGAACAGACCCCACACACGGACGATGCCGGTGGTCAGTATTGAACAAACCCCACACACGGACGATGCCGGTGTTCAGGATTGAACAAATCCCACACACGGACGATGCCGGTGGTCAGGACTGTACAAACCCCAAACACGGACGATGCCGGTGGCCGGGATTGAACAAACCCCACACACGGACGATGCCGGTGGTCAGGATTGAACAAACACAACACACGGACGATGCCGGTGGTTAGGACCAAACAAACCCCAGACACGGACGATGCCGGTGGTCAGGATTGAACAAACCCCACAAACGGACGATGCCGGTGGTCAGGATTGAACAAACCCCACACATGGACGATGCCGGTGGTCAGGATTGAACAAACCCCACACACGGACGATGCCGGTGGTCAGGATTGAACAAACCCCACACACGGACGATGCCGGTGGTCAGGATTGAACAAACCCCGGACACGGACTATGCTGGTGTTCAGGATTGAACAAACCCCACACACGGACGATGCCGGTGGTCAGGATTGTACAAACCCCACACACGGACGATGCCGGTGGTCAGGATCGAACAAACCCCACACACGGACGATGCCGGTGGTCAGGACCGAACAAACCCCACACACGACGATGCCGGTGGTCAGGATTGAACAAACCCCACACACGGACGATGCCGGTGGTCAGGATTGAACAAACCCCACACACGGACGATGCCGGTGGTCAGGACTGTACAAACCACAAACACGGATGATGCCGGTGGCCGGGATTGAACAAACCCCACACACGGACGATCTCGGTGGTCAGGACTGAACAAACCGCCCACACGGACGATGCCGGTGGCCGGGATTGAACAAACCCCACACACGGACGATGCCGGTGGTCAGGATTGAACAAACACAACCCACGGACGATGCCGGTGGTCAGGATCGAACAAACCCCACACACAGACGATGCCGGTGGTCAGGACCGAACAAACCCCACACACGGACGATGCCAGTGGTCAGGATTGTACAAACCCCACACATGGACGATGCCGGTGGTCAGGATTGAACAAACCCCACACACGGACGATGCCGGTGGTCAGGATCGAACAAACCCCAGACAGGGACGATGCCGGTGGTCAGGACCGAACACACCACAGACACGGACGATGCCGGTGGTCAGGATCGAACAAACGCCACACACAGACGATGCCGGTGGTCAGGACCGAACACACCACAGACACGGACGATGCCGGTGGTCAGGATCGAACAAACCCCACACACAGACGATGCCGGTGGCCAGGATCGAACAAACCCCACACACGGACGATGCCGGTGGTCAGGATCGAATAAACCTCACACACGGATGATGCCGGTGGTCAGGATCGAACAAACCCCACACACGGACGATGCCGGTGGTCTGGATCGAACAAACCCGACACACGGACGATGCCGGTGGTCAGGATCGAACAAACCCCACACACGGATGATGCCGGTGGTCAGGATTGTACAAACCCCACACATGGATGATGCCGGTGGTCAGGATTGAACAAACCCCACACACGGACGATGCCGGTGGTCAGGATCGAACAAACCCCACACACGGACGATGCCGGTGGCCAGGATCGAACAAACCCCACACACGGACGATGCCGGTGGTCAGGATCGAATAAACCTCACACACGGACGATGCCGGTGGTCAGGATCAAACAAACCCCACACACGGACGATGCCGGTGGTCTGGATCGAACAAACCCGACACACGGACGATGCCGGTGGTCAGGATCGAACAAACCCCACACACGGACGATGCCGGTGGTCGGGATCGAACAAACCCCACACACGGACGATGCCTGTGGTCAGGATCGAACAAACCCCACACACGGACGATGCCGGTGGTCGGGATCGAACAAACCCCACACACGGAGGATGCCGGTGGTCAGGACCGAACAAACCACACACACGGACGATGCCGGTGGTCAGGACCGAACAAACCCCACACACGGACGATGCCGGTGGTCGGGATTGAACAAACCCCACACACGGACGATGCCGGTGGTCAGGACTGTACAAACCCCACACACGGACGATACCGGTGGCCGGGATTGAACAAACCCCACACACGGACGATGCCGGTGGTCAGGACTGAACAAACCGCACACACGGACGATGCCGGTGGCCGGGACTGAACAAACCCCACACACGGACGATGCCGGAGGTCAGGACCGAACAAACCCAACACACGGACGATGCCGGTGGTCAGGACCGAACAAACCCCACACACGGACGATGCCGGTGGTCAGGATTGAACAAACCCCACACACGGACGATGCCGGTGGTCAGGATTGAACAAACCCCACAAACGGACGATGCCGGTGGTCAAGATCGAACAAACCCTACACACGGACGATGCCGGTGGTCAGGATAGAACAAACCCCACACAGGGACGATGCCGGTGGTCAGGACCGAACACACCACAGAAACGGACGATGCCGGTGGTCAGGATCGAACAAACCCCAAACACTGACGATGCCGGTGGTCAGGACCGAACACACCACAGACACGGACGATGCCAGTGGTCAGGATTGTACAAACCCCACACATGGACGATGCCGGTGGTCAGGATTGAACAAACCCCACACATGGACGATGCCGGTGGTCAGGATCGAACAAACCCCAGACAGGGACGATGCCGGTGGTCAGGACCGAACACACCACAGACACGGACGATGCCGGTGGTCAGGATCGAACAAACGCCACACACAGACGATGCCGGTGGTCAGGACCGAACTCACCACAGACACGGACGATGCCGGTGGTCAGGATCGAACAAACCCCACACACAGACGATGCCGGTGGTCAGGATCGAACAAACCCCACACACGGACGATGCCGGTGGTCGGGATCGAACAAACCCCACACACGGACGATGCCGGTGGTCGGGATCGAACAAACCCCACACACGGACGATGCCGGTGGTCAGGATCGAACAAACCCCACACACGGATGATGCCGGTGGTCGGGATCGAACAAACCCCACACACGGACGATGCCGGTGGTCAGGACCGAACAAACCCCACACACGGACGATGCCGGTGGTCAGGTCCGAACAAACCCCACACACGGACGATGCCGGTGGTCGGGATTGAACAAACCCCACACACGGACGATGCCGGTGGTTAGGACTGTACAAACCCCACACACGGACGATGCCGGTGGCCGGGATTGAACAAACCCCACACACGGACGATGCCGGTGGTCAGGATTGAACAAACCCCACACACGGACGATGCCGGAGGTCAGGACCGAACAAACACAACACACGGACGATGCCGGTGGTCAGGATCGAACAAACCCCACACACGGACGATGCAGGTGGTCAGGACCGAACAAACCCCACACACGGACGATGCCAGTGGTCAGGATTGTACAAACCCCACACATGGATGATGCCGGTGGTCAGGATTGAACAAACCCCAGACAGGGACGATGCCGGTGGTCAGGACCGAACACACCACAGACACGGACGATGCCGGTGGTCAGGATCGAACAAACGCCACACACAGACGATGCCGGTGGTCAGGAGCGAACACACCACAGACACGGACGATGCCGGTGGTCAGGATCGAACAAACCCCACACACAGACGATGCCGGTGGCCAGGATCGAACAAACCCCACACACGGACGATGCCGGTGGTCAGGATCGAATAAACCTCACACACGGACGATGCCGGTGGTCAGGATCGAACAAACCCCACACACGGACGATGCCGGTGGTCTGGATCGAACAAACCCGACACACGGACGATGCCGGTGGTCAGGATCGAACAAACCCCACACACGGACGATGCCGGTGGTCGGGATCGAACAAACCCCACACACGGACGATGCCGGTGGTCAGGATCGAACAAACCCCACACACGGACGATGCCGGTGGTCAGGACCGAACAAACCCCACACACGGACGATGCCGGTGGTCAGGACCGAACAAACCCCACACACGGACGATGCCGGTGGTCGGGATTGAACAAACCCCACACACGGACGATGCCGGTGGTCAGGACTGTACAAACCCCACACACGGACGATACCGGTGGCCGGGATTGAACAAACCCCACACACGGACGATGCTGGTGGTCAGGACTGAACAAACCGCACACACGGACGATGCCGGTGGCCGGGATTGAACAAACCCCACACACAGACGATGCCGGTGGTCAGGATTGAACAAACCCAACACACGGACGATGCCGGAGGTCAGGACCGAACAAACCCAACACACGGACGATGCCGGTGGTCAGGACCGAACAAACCCCACACACGGACGATGCCGGTGGTCAGGATTGAACAAACCCCACAAACGGACGATGCCGGTGGTCAAGATCGAACAAACCCTACACACGGACGATGCCGGTGGTCAGGATAGAACAAACCCCACACAGGGACGATGCCGGTGGTCAGGACCGAACACACCACAGAAACGGACGATGCCGGTGGTCAGGATCGAACAAACCCCACACACGGACGATGCCGGTGGTCAGGATCGAACAAACCCCACACACGGACGATGCCGGTGGCCAGGATCGAACAAACACCACACACGGACGATGCCGGTGGTCAGGATTGAACAAACCTCACACACGGACGATGCCGGTGGTCAGGATCGAACAAACCCCACACACGGATGTTGCCGGTGGTCAGGACTGAACAAACCTCACACACGGACGATGCCGGTGGTCAGGATTGAACAAAGCTCACCCACGGACGATGCCGGTGGTCAGAATCGAACAAACCCCACACACGGACGATGCCGGTGGTCAGGATCGAACAAACCCCACACACGGACGATGCAGGTGGTCAGGATCGAACAAACCCCAGTCACGGACGATGCCGGTGGTCAGGATTGAAGAAACCCCACACACGGACGATGCCGGTGGTCAGGGTCGAACAAACACCACACACGGACGATGCCTGTGGTCAGGATTGAGCAAACCCCACACACGGAAGATGCCAGAGGTCAGGATCGAACAAACCCCACACACGGACGATGCCGGTGGCCAGGATTGAACAAACCCCACACACGGACGATGCCGGTGGTCAGGATTGAACAAACCCCACACACGGACGATGCCGGTGGTCAGGACTGTACAAACCCCAAACACGGACGATGCCGGTGGCCGGGATTGAACAAACCCCACACACGGACGATGCCGGTGGTCAGGATTGAACAAACACAACACACGGACGATGCCGGTGGTTAGGACCAAACAAACCCCACACACGGACGATGCCGGTGGTCAGGATTGAACAAACCCCACAAACGGACGATGCCGGTGGTCAGGATTGAACAAACCCCACACACGGACGATGCCGGTGGTCAGGATTGAACAAACCCCACACACGGACGATGCCGGTGGTCAGGATTGAACAAACCCCGGACACGGACTATGCTGGTGTTCAGGATTGAACAAACCCCACACACGGACGATGCCGGTGGTCAGGATTGTACAAACCCCACACACGGACGATGCCGGTGGTCAGGATCGAACAAACCCCACACACGGACGATGCCAGTGGTCTGGACCGAACAAACCCCACACACGACGATGCCGGTGGTCAGGATTGAACAAACCCCACACACGGACGATGCCGGTGGTCAGGATTGAACAAACCCCACACACGGACGATGCCGGTGGTCAGGACTGTACAAACCCCAAACACGGATGATGCCGGTGGCCGGGATTGAACAAACCCCACACACGGACGATGCCGGTGGTCAGGACTGAACAAACCGCCCACACGGACGATGCCGGTGGCCGTGATTGAACAAACCCCACACACGGACGATGCCGGTGGTCAGGACCGAACAAACCCCACACACGGACGATGCCGGTGGTCAGGATTGAACAAACACAACACACGGACGATGCCGGTGGTCAGGACCGAACAAACCCCACACACGGACGATGCCGTTGGTCAGGACCGAACAAACCCCACACACGGACGATGCTGGTGGTCAGGATTGAACAAACACAACACACGGACGATGCCGGTGGTCAGGACCGAACAAACCCCACACACGGACGATGCCGGTGGTCAGGACCAAACAAACCCCACACACGGACGATGCCAGCGGTCAGGATTCTACAAACCCCACACATGGACGATGCCGGTGGTCAGGATTGAACAAACCCCACACACGGACGATGCCGGTGGTCAGGATCGAACAAACCCCAGACAGGGACGATGCCGGTGGTCAGGACCGAACACACCACAGACACGGACGATGCCGGTGGTCAGGATCGAACAAATGCCACACACAGACGATGCCGGTGGTCAGGACCGAACACACCACTGACACGGACGATGCCGGTGGTCAGGATCGAACAAACCCCACACACAGACGATGCCGGTGGCCAGGATCGAACAAACCCCGGACACGGACGATGCCGGTGGTCAGGATCGAATAAACCTCACACACGGACGATGCCGGTGGTCAGGATCGAAGAAACCCCACACACGGACGATGCCGGTGGTCTGGATCGAACAAACCCGACACACGGACGATGCCGGTGGTCAGGATCGAACAAACCCCACACACGGACGATGCCGGTGGTCGGCATCGAACAAACCCCACACACGGACGATGCCGGTGGTCAGGATCGAACAAACCCCACACACGGACGATGCCGGTGGTCGGGATCGAACAAACCCCACACACGGACGATGCCGGTGGTCAGGACCGAACAAACCCCACACACGGACGATGCCGGTGGTCGGGATTGAACAAACCCCACACACGGACGATGCCGGTGGTTAGGACTGTAGAAACCCCACACACGGACGATGCCGGTGGCCGGGATTGAACAAACCCCACACACGGACGATGCCGGTGGTCAGGATTGAACAAACCCCACACACGGACGATGCCGGAGGTCAGGATTGAACAAACCCCACACACGGACGATGCCGGTGGTCAGGACTGTACAAACCCCAAACACGGACGATGCGGGTGGCCGGGATTGAACACACCCCACACACGGACGATGCCGGTGGTCGGGATCGAACAAACCCCACACACGGACGATGCCGGTGGTCAGGATCGAACAAACCCCACACACGGATGATGCCGGTGGTCGGGATCGAACAAACCCCACACACGGACGATGCCGGTGGTCAGGACCGAACAAACCCCACACACGGACGATGCCGGTGGTCAGGTCCGAACAAACCCCACACACGGACGATGCCGGTGGTCGGGATTGAACAAACCCCACACACGGACGATGCCGGTGGTTAGGACTGTACAAACCCCACACACGGACGATGCCGGTGGCCGGGATTGAACAAACCCCACACACGGACGATGCCGGTGGTCAGGATTGAACAAACCCCACACACGGACGATGCCGGAGGTCAGGACCGAACAAACACAACACACGGACGATGCCGGTGGTCAGGATCGAACAAACCCCACACACGGACGATGCAGGTGGTCAGGACCGAACAAACCCCACACACGGACGATGCCAGTGGTCAGGATTGTACAAACCCCACACATGGATGATGCCGGTGGTCAGGATTGAACAAACCCCAGACAGGGACGATGCCGGTGGTCAGGACCGAACACACCACAGACACGGACGATGCCGGTGGTCAGGATCGAACAAACGCCACACACAGACGATGCCGGTGGTCAGGAGCGAACACACCACAGACACGGACGATGCCGGTGGTCAGGATCGAACAAACCCCACACACAGACGATGCCGGTGGCCAGGATCGAACAAACCCCACACACGGACGATGCCGGTGGTCAGGATCGAATAAACCTCACACACGGACGATGCCGGTGGTCAGGATCGAACAAACCCCACACACGGACGATGCCGGTGGTCTGGATCGAACAAACCCGACACACGGACGATGCCGGTGGTCAGGATCGAACAAACCCCACACACGGACGATGCCGGTGGTCGGGATCGAACAAACCCCACACACGGACGATGCCGGTGGTCAGGATCGAACAAACCCCACACACGGACGATGCCGGTGGTCAGGACCGAACAAACCCCACACACGGACGATGCCGGTGGTCAGGACCGAACAAACCCCACACACGGACGATGCCGGTGGTCGGGATTGAACAAACCCCACACACGGACGATGCCGGTGGTCAGGACTGTACAAACCCCACACACGGACGATACCGGTGGCCGGGATTGAACAAACCCCACACACGGACGATGCTGGTGGTCAGGACTGAACAAACCGCACACACGGACGATGCCGGTGGCCGGGATTGAACAAACCCCACACACAGACGATGCCGGTGGTCAGGATTGAACAAACCCAACACACGGACGATGCCGGAGGTCAGGACCGAACAAACCCAACACACGGACGATGCCGGTGGTCAGGACCGAACAAACCCCACACACGGACGATGCCGGTGGTCAGGATTGAACAAACCCCACAAACGGACGATGCCGGTGGTCAAGATCGAACAAACCCTACACACGGACGATGCCGGTGGTCAGGATAGAACAAACCCCACACAGGGACGATGCCGGTGGTCAGGACCGAACACACCACAGAAACGGACGATGCCGGTGGTCAGGATCGAACAAACCCCACACACGGACGATGCCGGTGGTCAGGATCGAACAAACCCCACACACGGACGATGCCGGTGGCCAGGATCGAACAAACACCACACACGGACGATGCCGGTGGTCAGGATTGAACAAACCTCACACACGGACGATGCCGGTGGTCAGGATCGAACAAACCCCACACACGGATGTTGCCGGTGGTCAGGACTGAACAAACCTCACACACGGACGATGCCGGTGGTCAGGATTGAACAAAGCTCACCCACGGACGATGCCGGTGGTCAGAATCGAACAAACCCCACACACGGACGATGCCGGTGGTCAGGATCGAACAAACCCCACACACGGACGATGCAGGTGGTCAGGATCGAACAAACCCCAGTCACGGACGATGCCGGTGGTCAGGATTGAAGAAACCCCACACACGGACGATGCCGGTGGTCAGGGTCGAACAAACACCACACACGGACGATGCCTGTGGTCAGGATTGAGCAAACCCCACACACGGAAGATGCCAGAGGTCAGGATCGAACAAACCCCACACACGGACGATGCCGGTGGCCAGGATTGAACAAACCCCACACACGGACGATGCCGGTGGTCAGGATTGAACAAACCCCACACACGGACGATGCCGGTGGTCAGGACTGTACAAACCCCAAACACGGACGATGCCGGTGGCCGGGATTGAACAAACCCCACACACGGACGATGCCGGTGGTCAGGATTGAACAAACACAACACACGGACGATGCCGGTGGTTAGGACCAAACAAACCCCACACACGGACGATGCCGGTGGTCAGGATTGAACAAACCCCACAAACGGACGATGCCGGTGGTCAGGATTGAACAAACCCCACACACGGACGATGCCGGTGGTCAGGATTGAACAAACCCCACACACGGACGATGCCGGTGGTCAGGATTGAACAAACCCCGGACACGGACTATGCTGGTGTTCAGGATTGAACAAACCCCACACACGGACGATGCCGGTGGTCAGGATTGTACAAACCCCACACACGGACGATGCCGGTGGTCAGGATCGAACAAACCCCACACACGGACGATGCCAGTGGTCTGGACCGAACAAACCCCACACACGACGATGCCGGTGGTCAGGATTGAACAAACCCCACACACGGACGATGCCGGTGGTCAGGATTGAACAAACCCCACACACGGACGATGCCGGTGGTCAGGACTGTACAAACCCCAAACACGGATGATGCCGGTGGCCGGGATTGAACAAACCCCACACACGGACGATGCCGGTGGTCAGGACTGAACAAACCGCCCACACGGACGATGCCGGTGGCCGTGATTGAACAAACCCCACACACGGACGATGCCGGTGGTCAGGACCGAACAAACCCCACACACGGACGATGCCGGTGGTCAGGATTGAACAAACACAACACACGGACGATGCCGGTGGTCAGGACCGAACAAACCCCACACACGGACGATGCCGTTGGTCAGGACCGAACAAACCCCACACACGGACGATGCTGGTGGTCAGGATTGAACAAACACAACACACGGACGATGCCGGTGGTCAGGACCGAACAAACCCCACACACGGACGATGCCGGTGGTCAGGACCAAACAAACCCCACACACGGACGATGCCAGCGGTCAGGATTCTACAAACCCCACACATGGACGATGCCGGTGGTCAGGATTGAACAAACCCCACACACGGACGATGCCGGTGGTCAGGATCGAACAAACCCCAGACAGGGACGATGCCGGTGGTCAGGACCGAACACACCACAGACACGGACGATGCCGGTGGTCAGGATCGAACAAATGCCACACACAGACGATGCCGGTGGTCAGGACCGAACACACCACTGACACGGACGATGCCGGTGGTCAGGATCGAACAAACCCCACACACAGACGATGCCGGTGGCCAGGATCGAACAAACCCCGGACACGGACGATGCCGGTGGTCAGGATCGAATAAACCTCACACACGGACGATGCCGGTGGTCAGGATCGAAGAAACCCCACACACGGACGATGCCGGTGGTCTGGATCGAACAAACCCGACACACGGACGATGCCGGTGGTCAGGATCGAACAAACCCCACACACGGACGATGCCGGTGGTCGGCATCGAACAAACCCCACACACGGACGATGCCGGTGGTCAGGATCGAACAAACCCCACACACGGACGATGCCGGTGGTCGGGATCGAACAAACCCCACACACGGACGATGCCGGTGGTCAGGACCGAACAAACCCCACACACGGACGATGCCGGTGGTCGGGATTGAACAAACCCCACACACGGACGATGCCGGTGGTTAGGACTGTAGAAACCCCACACACGGACGATGCCGGTGGCCGGGATTGAACAAACCCCACACACGGACGATGCCGGTGGTCAGGATTGAACAAACCCCACACACGGACGATGCCGGAGGTCAGGATTGAACAAACCCCACACACGGACGATGCCGGTGGTCAGGACTGTACAAACCCCAAACACGGACGATGCGGGTGGCCGGGATTGAACACACCCCACACACGGACGATGCCGGTGGTCAGGATTGAACAAACACAACACACGGACGATGCCGGTGGTTAGGACCAAACAAACCCCACACACGGACGATGCCGGTGGTCAGGATTGAACAAACCCCACAAACGGACGATGCCGGTGGTCAGGATTGAACAAACCCCACACACGGACGATGCCGGTGGTCAGGATTGAACAAACCCCGGACACGAACTATGCTGGTGTTCAGGATTGAACAAACCCCACACACGGACGATGCCGGTGTTCAGGATTGTACAAACCCCACACACGGACGATGCCGGTGGTCAGGATCGAACAAACCCCACACACGGACGATGCCAGTGGTCTGGACCGAACAAACCCCACACACGACGATGCAGGTGGTCAGGATTGAACAAACCCCACACACGGACGATGCCGGTGGTCAGGATTGAACAAACCCCACACACGGACGATGCCGGTGGTCAGGACTGTACAAACCCCAAACACGGACGATGCCGGTGGCCGGGATCGAACAAACCCCACACACGGACGATGCCGGTGGTCAGGATTGAACAAACACAACACACGGACGATGCCGGTGGTCAGGATCGAACAAACCCCACACACGGACGATGCCGGTGGTCAGGACCGAACAAACCCCACACACGGACGATGCCGGTGGTCAGGATTGAACAGACCCCACACACGGACGATGCCGGTGGTCCGTATTGAACAAACCCCACACACGGACGATGCCGGTGGTCAGGATTGAACAAACCCCACACACGGACGATGCCGGTGGTCAGGACTGTACAAACCCCAAACACGGACGATGCCGGTGGCCGGGATTGAACAAACCCCACACACGGACGATGCCGGTGGTCAGGATCGAACAAACACAACACACGGACGATGCCGGTGGTTAGGACCAAACAAACCCCACACACGGACGATGCCGGTGGTCAGGATTGAACAAACCCCACAAACGGACGATGCCGGTGGTCAGGATTGAACAAACCCCACACACGGACGATGCCGGTGGTCAGGATTGAACAAACCCCACACACGGACGATGCCGGTGGTCAGGATTGAAGAAACCCCACACACGGACGATGCCGGTGGTCAGGATTGAACAAACCCCGGACACGGACTATGCTGGTGTTCAGGATTGAACAAACCCCACACACGGACGATGCCGGTGGTCAGGATTGTACAAACCCCACACACGGACGATGCCGGTGGTCAGGATCGAACAAACCCCACACACGGACGATGCCAGTGGTCTGGACCGAACAAACCCCACACACGACGATGCCGGTGGTCAGGATTGAACAAACCCCACACACGGACGATGCCGGTGGTCAGGATTGAACAAACCCCACACACGGACGATGCCGGTGGTCAGGACTGTAGAAACCCCAAACACGGATGATGCCGGTGGCCGGGATTGAACAAACCCCACACACGGACGATGCCGGTGGTCAGGACTGAACAAACCGCCCACACGGACGATGCCGGTGGCCGGGATTGAACAAACCCCACACACGGACGATGCCGGTGGTCAGGACCGAACAAACCCCACACACGGACGATGCCGGTGGTCAGGACCGAACAAACCCCACACACGGACGATGCTGGTGGTCAGGATTGAACAAACACAACACACGGACGATGCCGGTGGTCAGGACCGAACAAACCCCACACACGGACGATGCCGGTGGTCAGGACCGAACAAACCCCACACACGGACCATGCCAGTGGTCAGGATTCTACAAACCCCACACATGGACGATGCCGGTGGTCAGGATTGAACAAACCCCACACACGGACGATGCCGGTGGTCAGGATCGAACAAACCCCAGACAGGGCCGATGCCGGTGGTCAGGACCGAACACACCACAGACAAGGACGATGCCGGTGGTCAGGATCGAACAAATGCCACACACAGACGATGCCGGTGGTCAGGACCGAACACACCACAGACACGGACGATGCCGGTGGTCAGGATCGAACAAACCCCACACACAGACGATGCCGGTGGCCAGGATCGAACAAACCCCACACACGGACGATGCCGGTGGTCAGGATCGAATAAACCTCACACACGGACGATGCCGGTGGTCAGGATCGAACAAACCCCACACACGGAAGATGCCGGTGGTCTGGATCGAACAAACCCGACACACGGACGATGCCGGTGGTCAGGATCGAACAAACCCCACACACGGACGATGCCGGTGGTCGGCATCGAACAAACCCCACACACGGACGATGCCGGTGGTCAGGATCGAACAAACCCCACACACGGACGATGCCGGTGGTCGGGATCGAACAAACCCCACACACGGACGATGCCGGTGGTCAGGACCGAACAAACCCCACACACGGACGATGCCGGTGGTCGGGATTGAACAAACCCCACACACGGACGATGCCGGTGGTTAGGACTGTAGAAACCCCACACACGGACGATGCCGGTGGCCGGGTTTGAACAAACCCCACACACGGACGATGCCGGTGGTCAGGATTGAACAAACCCCACACACGGACGATGCCGGAGGTCAGGACCGAACAAACCCAACACACGGACGATGCCGGTGGTCTGGATCGAACAAACCCCACACACGGACGATGCCGGTGGTCAGGACCGAACAAACCCCACACACGGACGATGCCGGTGGTCAGGATTGAACAGACCCCACACACGGACGATGCCGGTGGTCAGTATTGAACAAACCCCACACAGGGACGATGCCGGTGGTCAGGATTGAACAAACCCCACACACGGACGATGCCGGTGGTCAGGACTGTACAAACCCCAAACACGGACGATGCCGGTGGCCGGGATTGAACAAACCCCACACACGGACGATGCCGGTGGTCAGGGTTGAACAAACACAACACACGGACGATGCCGGTGGTTAGGACCAAACAAACCCCACACACGGACGATGCCGGTGGTCAGGATTGAACAAACCCCACAAACGGACGATGCCGGTGGTCAGGATTGAACAAACCCCACACACGGACGATGCCGGTGGTCAGGATTGAACAAACCCCACATACGGACGATGCCGGTGGTCAGGATTGAACAAACCCCACACACGGACGATGCCGGTGGTCAGGATTGAACAAACCCCGGACACGAACTATGCTGGTGTTCAGGATTGAACAAACCCCACACACGGACGATGCCGGTGGTCAGGATTGTACAAACCCCACACACGGACGATGCCGGTGGTCAGGACCGAACAAACCCCACACACGGACGATGCCAGTGGTCAGGATTGTACAAACCCCACACATGGACGATGCCGGTGGTCAGGATTGAACAAACCCCACACACGGACGATGCCGGTGGTCAGGATCGAACAAACCCCAGACAGGGAAGATGCCGGTGGTCAGGACGAACACACCACAGACACGGACGATGCCGGTGGTCAGGATCGAACAAACGCCACACACAGACGATGCCGGTGGTCAGGACCGAACACACCACAGACACGGACGATGCCGGTGGTCAGGATCGAACAAACCCCACACACAGACGATGCCGGTGGCCAGGATCGAACAAACCCCACACACGGACGATGCCGGTGGTCAGGATCGAATAAACCTCACACACGGACGATGCCGGTGGTCAGGATCGAAGAAACCCCACACACGGACGATGCCGGTGGTCTGGATCGAACAAACCCGACACACGGACGATGCCGGTGGTCAGGATCGAACAAACCCCACACACGGACGATGCCGGTGGTCGGGATCGAACAAACCCCAGACACGGACGATGCCGGTGGTCAGGATCGAACAAACCCCACACACGGACGATGCCGGTGGCCGGGATTGAACAAACCCCACACACGGACGATGCCGGTGGTCAGGATTGAACAAACCCCACACACGGACGATGCCGGAGGTCAGGACCGAACAAACCCAACACACGGACGATGCCGGTGGTCAGGACCGAACAAACCCCACACACGGACGATGCCGGTGGTCAGGACCGAACACACCACAGAAACGGACGATGCCGGTGGTCAGGATCGAACAAACCCCACACACGGACGATGCCGGTGGTCAGGACCGAACACACCACAGACACGGACGATGCCGGTGGTCATGATCGAACAAACCCCACACACGGACGATGCCGGTGGCCAGGATCGAACAAACACCACACACGGACGATGCCGGTGGTCAGGATTGAACAAACCTCACACACGGACGATGCCGGTGGTCAGGATCGAACAAACCCCACACACGGATGTTGCCGGTGGTCAGGACTGAACAAACCTCACACACGGACGATGCCGGTGGTCAGGACTGAACAAACCTCACCCACGGACGATGCCGGTGGTCAGAATCGAACAAACCCCACACACGGACGATGCCGGTGGTCAGGATCGAACAAACCCCACACACGGACGATGCAGGTGGTCAGGATCGAACAAACCCCACACACGGACGATGCCGGTGGTCAGGATTGAAGAAACCCCACACACGGACGATGCCGGTGGTCAGGGTCGAACAAACACCACACACGGACGATGCCTGTGGTCAGGATTGAGCAAACGCCACACACGGAAGATGCCAGAGGTCAGGATCGAACAAACCCCACACACGGACGATGCCGGTGGCCAGGATTGAACAAACCCCACACACGGACGATGCCGGTGGTCTGGATCGAACAAACCCCACACACGGACGATGCCGGTGGTCAGGACCGAACAAACCCCACACACGGACGATGCCGGTGGTCAGGATTGAACAGACCCCACACACGGACGATGCCGGTGGTCAGTATTGAATAAACCCCACACACGGACGATGCCGGTGGTCAGGATTGAACAAACCCCACACACGGACGATGCCGGTGGTCAGGACTGTACAAACCCCAAACACGGACGATGCCGGTGGCCGGGATTGAACAAACCCCACACACGGACGATGCCGGTGGTCAGGATTGAACAAACACAACACACGGACGATGCCGGTGGTTAGGACCAAACAAACCCCACACACGGACGATGCAGGTGGTCAGGACCGAACAAACCCCACACACGGACGATGCCAGTGGTCAGGATTGTACAAACCCCACACATGGATGATGCCGGTGGTCAGGATTGAACAAACCCCAGACACGGACGATGCCGGTGGTCAGGATCGAACAAACGCCACACACAGACGATGCCGGTGGTCAGGACCGAACACACCACAGACACGGACGATGCCGGTGGTCAGGATCGAACAAACCCCACACACAGACGATGCCGGTGGCCAGGATCGAACAAACCCCACACACGGACGATGCCGGTGGTCAGGATCGAATAAACCTCACACACGGATGATGCCGGTGGTCAGGATCGAACAAACCCCACACACGGACGATGCCGGTGGTCTGGATCGAACAAACCCGACACACAGACGATGCCGGTGGTCAGGATCGAACAAACCCCACACACGGACGATGCCGGTGGTCGGGATCGAACAAGCCCCACACACGGACGATGCCGGTGGTCAGGATCGAACAAACCCCACACACGGACGATGCCGGTGGTCGGGATCGAACAAACCCCACACACGGACGATGCCTGTGGTCAGGACCGAACAAACCCCGCACACGGACGATGCCGGTGGTCAGGACCGAACAAACCCCACACACGGACGATGCCGGTGGTCGGGATTGAACAAACCCCACACACGGACGATGCCGGTGGTCAGGACTGTACAAACCCCACACACGGACGATACCGGTGGCCGGGATTGAACAAACCCCACACACGGACGATGCCGGTGGTCAGGACTGAACAAACCGCACACACGGACGATGCCGGTGGCCGGGATTGAACAAACCCCACACACGGACGATGCCGGTGGTCAGGATTGAACAAACCCCACACACGGACGATGCCGGAGGTCAGGACCGAACAAACCCAACACACGGACGATGCCGGTGGTCAGGATCGAATAAACCTCACACACGGACGATGCCGGTGGTCAGGATCGAAGAAACCCCACACACGGACGATGCCGGTGGTCTGGATCGAACAAACCCGACACACGGACGATGCCGGTGGTCAGGATCGAACAAACCCCACACACGGACGATGCCGGTGGTCGGGATCGAACAAACCCCAGACACGGACGATGCCGGTGGTCAGGATCGAACAAACCCCACACACGGACGATGCCGGTGGCCGGGATTGAACAAACCCCACACACGGACGATGCCGGTGGTCAGGATTGAACAAACCCCACACACGGACGATGCCGGAGGTCAGGACCGAACAAACCCAACACACGGACGATGCCGGTGGTCAGGACCGAACAAACCCCACACACGGACGATGCCGGTGGTCAGGACCGAACACACCACAGAAACGGACGATGCCGGTGGTCAGGATCGAACAAACCCCACACACGGACGATGCCGGTGGTCAGGACCGAACACACCACAGACACGGACGATGCCGGTGGTCATGATCGAACAAACCCCACACACGGACGATGCCGGTGGCCAGGATCGAACAAACACCACACACGGACGATGCCGGTGGTCAGGATTGAACAAACCTCACACACGGACGATGCCGGTGGTCAGGATCGAACAAACCCCACACACGGATGTTGCCGGTGGTCAGGACTGAACAAACCTCACACACGGACGATGCCGGTGGTCAGGATTGAACAAAGCTCACCCACGGACGATGCCGGTGGTCAGAATCGAACAAACCCCACACACGGACGATGCCGGTGGTCAGGATCGAACAAACCCCACACACGGACGATGCAGGTGGTCAGGATCGAACAAACCCCACACACGGACGATGCCGGTGGTCAGGATTGAAGAAACCCCACACACGGACGATGCCGGTGGTCAGGGTCGAACAAACACCACACACGGACGATGCCTGTGGTCAGGATTGAGCAAACGCCACACACGGAAGATGCCAGAGGTCAGGATCGAACAAACCCCACACACGGACGATGCCGGTGGCCAGGATTGAACAAACCCCACACACGGACGATGCCGGTGGTCTGGATCGAACAAACCCCACACACGGACGATGCCGGTGGTCAGGACCGAACAAACCCCACACACGGACGATGCCGGTGGTCAGGATTGAACAGACCCCACACACGGACGATGCCGGTGGTCAGTATTGAACAAACCCCACACACGGACGATGCCGGTGGTCAGGATTGAACAAACCCCACACACGGACGATGCCGGTGGTCAGGACTGTACAAACCCCAAACACGGACGATGCCGGTGGCCTGGATTGAACAAACCCCACACACGGACGATGCCGGTGGTCAGGATTGAACAAACACAACACACGGACGATGCCGGTGGTTAGGACCAAACAAACCCCACACACGGACGATGCAGGTGGTCAGGACCGAACAAACCCCACACACGGACGATGCCAGTGGTCAGGATTGTACAAACCCCACACATGGATGATGCCGGTGGTCAGGATTGAACAAACCCCACACACGGACGATGCCGGTGGTCAGGATCGAACAAACGCCACACACAGACGATGCCGGTGGTCAGGACCGAACACACCACAGACACGGACGATGCCGGTGGTCAGGATCGAACAAACCCCACACACAGACGATGCCGGTGGCCAGGATCGAACAAACCCCACACACGGACGATGCCGGTGGTCAGGATCGAATAAACCTCACACACGGATGATGCCGGTGGTCAGGATCGAACAAACCCCACACACGGGCGATGCCGGTGGTCTGGATCGAACAAACCCGACACACAGACGATGCCGGTGGTCAGGATCGAACAAACCCCACACACGGACGATGCCGGTGGTCGGGATCGAACAAACCCCACACACGGACGATGCCGGTGGTCAGGATTGAACAAACCCCACACACGGACGATGCCGGTGGTCGGGATCGAACAAACCCCACACACGGACGATGCCTGTGGTCAGGACCGAACAAACCCCGCACACGGACGATGCCGGTGGTCAGGACCGAACAAACCCCACACACGGACGATGCCGGTGGTCGGGATTGAACAAACCCCACACACGGACGATGCCGGTGGTCAGGACTGTACAAACCCCACACACGGACGATACCGGTGGCCGGGATTGAACAAACCCCACACACGGACGATGCCGGTGGTCAGGACTGAACAAACCGCACACACGGACGATGCCGGTGGCCGGGATTGAACAAACCCCACACACGGACGATGCCGGTGGTCAGGATTGAACAAACCCCACACACGGACGATGCCGGAGGTCAGGACCGAACAAACCCAACACACGGACGATGCCGGTGGTCAGGACCGAACAAACCCCACACACGGACGATGCCGATGGTCAGGATTGAACAAACCCCACACACGGACGATGCCGGTGGTCATAATTGAACAAACCCCACAAACGGACGATGCCGGTGGTCAGGATCGAACAAACCCCACACACGGACGATGCCGGTGGTCAGGACCGAACACACCACAGACACGGACGATGCCGGTGGTCAGGATCGAACAAACCCCACACACGGACGATGCCGGTGGTCAGGACCGAACACACCACAGACACGGACGATGCCGGTGGTCTGGATCGAACAAACCCCACACACGGACGATGCCGGTGGTCAGGACCGAACACACCACAGACACGGACGATGCCGGTGGTCAGGATCGAACAAACCCCACACACGGACGATGCCGGTGGCCAGGATCGAACAAACACCACACACGGACGATGCCGGTGGTCAGGATTGAACAAACCTCACACACGGACGATGCCGGTGGTCAGGATCGAAGAAACCCCACACACGGATGTTGCCGGTGGTCAGGACTGAACAAACCTCACACACGGACGATGCCGGTGGTCAGGATTGAACAAAGCTCACCCACGGACGATGCCGGTGGTCAGAAGCGAACAAACCCCACACACGGACGATGCCGGTGGTCAGGATCGAACAAACCCCACACACGGACGATGCAGGTGGTCAGGATCGAACAAACCCCACACACGGACGATGCCGGTGGTCAGGACTGTACAAACCCCACACACGGACGATACCGGTGGCCGGGATTGAACAAACCCCACACACGGACGATGCCGGTGGTCAGGACTGAACAAACCGCACACACGGACGATGCCGGTGGCCGGGATTGAACAAACCCCACACACGGACGATGCCGGTGGTCAGGATTGAACAAACCCCACACACGGACAATGCCGGAGGTCAGGACCGAACAAACCCAACACACGGACGATGCCGGTGGTCAGGACCGAACAAACCCCACACACGGACGATGCCGATGGTCAGGATTGAACAAACCCCACACACGGACGATGCCGGTGGTCATGATTGAACAAACCCCACAAACGGACGATGCCGGTGGTCAAGATGGAACAAACCCTACACACGGACGATGCCGGTGGTCAGGATAGAACAAACCCCACACAGTGACGATGCCGGTGGTCAGGACCGAACACACCACAGAAACGGACGATGCCGGTGGTCAGGATCGAACAAACCCCACACACGGACGATGCCGGTGGTCAGGACCGAACACACCACAGACACGGACGATGCCGGTGGTCAGGATCGAACAAACCCCACACACGGACGATGCCGGTGGTCAGGACCGAACACACCACAGACACGGACGATGCCGGTGGTCAGGATCGAACAAACCCCACACACGGACGATGCCGGTGGTCAGGACCGAACACACCACAGACACGGACGATGCCGGTGGTCAGGATCGAACAAACCCCACACACGGACGATGCCGGTGGCCAGGATCGAACAAACACCACACACGGACGATGCCGGTGGTCAGGATTGAACAAACCTCACACACGGACGATGCCGGTGGTCAGGATCGAAGAAACCCCACACACGGATGTTGCCGGTGGTCAGGACTGAACAAACCTCACACACGGACGATGCCGGTGGTCAGGATTGAACAAACCCCACACACGGACGATGCCGGTGGTCAGGATCGAACAAACCCCACACACGGACGATGCAGGTGGTCAGGATCGAACAAACCCCACACACGGACGATGCCGGTGGTCAGGATTGAAGAAACCCCACACACGGACGATGCCGGTGGTCAGGGTCGAACAAACACCACACACGGACAATGCCTGTGGTCAGGATTGAGCAAACCCCACACACGGAAGATGCCAGAGGTCAGGATCGAACAAACCCCACACACGGACGATGCCGGTGGCCAGGATTGAACAAACCCCACTCACGGACGATGCCGGTGGTCAGGATCGAACAAACCCCACACACAGACGATGCCGGTGGCCAGGATCGAACAAACCCCACACACGGACGATGCCGGTGGTCAGGATCGAATAAACCTCACACACGGACGATGCCGGTGGTCAGGATCGAACAAACCCCACACACGGACGATGCCGGTGGTCTGGATCGAACAAACCCGAGACACGGACGATGCCGGTGGTCAGGATCGAACAAACCCCACACACGGACGATGCCGGTGGTCGGGATCGAACAAACCCCACACACGGACGATGCCGGTGGTCAGGATCGAACAAACCCCACACACGGACGATGCCGGTGGTCGGGATCGAACAAACCCCACACACGGACGATGCCGGTGGTCAGGACCGAACAAACCCCACACACGGACGATGCCGGTGGTCGGGATTGAACAAACCCCACACACGGACGATGCCGGTGGTCAGGATTGAACAAACCCCACACACGGACGATGCCGGTGGTCAGGATTGAACAAACACAACACACGGACGATGCCGGTGGTTAGGACCAAACAAACCCCACACACGGACGATGCCGGTGGTCAGGATTGAACAAACCCCACAAACGGACGATGCCGGTGGTCAGGATTGAACAAACCCCACACACGGACGATGCCGGTGGTCAGGATTGAACAAGCCCCACACACGGACGATGCCGGTGGTCAGGATTGAACAAACCCCACACACGGACGATGCCGGTGGTCAGGATTGAACAAACCCCGGACACGGACTATGCTGGTGTTCAGGATTGAACAAACCCCACACACGGACGATGCCGGTGGTCAGGATTGTACAAACCCCACACACGGACGATGCCGGTGGTCAGGATCGAACAAACCCCACACACGGACGATGCCAGTGGTCTGGACCGAACAAACCCCACACACGACGATTCCGGTGGTCAGGATTGAACAAACCCCACACACGGACGATGCCGGTGGTCAGGATTGAACAAACCCCACACACGGACGATGCCGGTGGTCAGGACTGTACAAACCCCAAACACGGATGATGCCGGTGGCCGGGATTGAACAAACCCCACACACGGACGATGCCGGTGGTCAGGACTGAACAAACCGCCCACACGGACGATGCCGGTGGCCGGGATGGAACAAACCCCACACACGGACGATGCCGGTGGTCAGGACCGAACAAACCCCACACACGGACGATGCCGGTGGTCAGGATTGAACAAACACAACACACGGACGATGCCGGTGGTCAGGACCGAACAAACCCCACACACGGACGATGCCGGTGGTCAGGACCGAACAAACCCCACACACGGACGATGCCGGTGGTCAGGATTGAAAAAACACAACACACGGACGATGCCGGTGGTCAGGACCGAACAAACCCCACACACGGACGATGCCGGTGGTCAGGACCGAACAAACCCCACACACGGACGATGCCAGTGGTCAGGATTGTACAAACCCCACACATGGACGATGCCGGTGGTCAGGATTGAACAAACCCCACACACGGACGATGCCGGTGGTCAGGATCGAACATACCCCAGACAGGGACGATGCCGGTGGTCAGGACCGAACACACCACAGACACGGACGATTCCGGTGGTCAGGATCGAACAAACCCCACACACAGACGATGCCGGTGGCCAGGATCGAACAAACCCCACACACGGACGATGCCGGTGGTCAGGATCGAATAAACCTCACACACGGACGATGCCGGTGGTCAGGATCGAACAAACCCCACACACGGACGATGCCGGTGGTCTGGATCGAACAAACCCGACACACGGACGATGCCGGTGGTCAGGATCGAACAAACCCCACACACGGACGATGCCGGTGGTCGGGATCGAACAAACCCCACACACGGACGATGCCGGTGGTCAGGATCGAACACACCCCACACACGGACGTTGCCGGTGGTCGGGATCGAACAAACCCCACACACGGACGATGCCGGTGGTCAGGACCGAACAAACCCCACACACGGACGATGCCGGTGGTCGGGATTGAACAAACCCCACACACAGACGATGCCGGTGGTTAGGACTGTACAAACCCCACACACGGACGATGCCGGTGGCCGGGATGGAACAAACCCCACACACGGACGATGCCGGTGGTCAGGATTGAACAAACCCCACACACGGACGATGCCGGAGGTCAGGACCGAACAAACCCAACACACGGACGATGCCGGTGGTCTGGATCGAACAAACCGCACACACGGACGATGCCGGTGGTCAGGACCGAACAAACCCCACACACGGACGATGCCGGTGGTCGGGATTGAACAAACCCCACACACGGACGATGCCGGTGGTTAGGACTGTACAAACCCCACACACGGACGATGCCGGTGGCCGGGATTGAACAAACCCCACACACGGACGATGCCGGTGGTCAGGATTGAACAAACCCCACACACGGACGATGCCGGAGGTCAGGACCGAACAAACCCAACACACGGACGATGCCGGTGGTCTGGATCGAACAAACCGCACACACGGACGATGCCGGTGGTCAGGACCGAACAAACCCCACACACGGACGATGCCGGTGGTCAGGATTGAACAGACCCCACACACGGACGATGCCGGTGGCCGGGATTGAACAAACCCCACACACGGACGATGCCGGTGGTCAGGATTGAACAAACACAACACACGGACGATGCCGGTGGTTAGGACCAAACAAACCCCACACACGGACGATGCCGGTGGTCAGGATTGAACAAACCCCACAAACGGACGATGCCGGTGGTCAGGATTGAACAAACCCCACACACGGACGATGCCGGTGGTCAGGATTGAACAAACCCCACACACGGACGATGCCGGTGGTCAGGATTGAACAAACCCCACACACGGACGATGCCGGTGGTCAGGATTGAACAAACCCCACACACGGACGATGCCGGTGGTCGGGATTGAACAAACCCCACACACGGACGATGCCGGTGGTTAGGACTGTACAAACCCCACACACGGACGATGCCGGTGGCCGGGATTGAACAAACCCCACACACGGACGATGCCAGAGGTCAGGACCGAACAAACCCAACACACGGACGATGCCGGTGGTTAGGACCAAACAAACCCCACACACGGACGATGCCGGTGGTCAGGATTGAACAAACCCCACAAACGGACGATGCCGGTGGTCAGGATTGAACAAACCCCACACACGGACGATGCCGGTGGTCACGATTGAACAAACCCCACGCACGGACGATGCCGGAGGTCAGGACCGAACAAACCCAACACACGGACGATGCCGGTGGTCTGGATCGAACAAACCCCACACACGGACGATGCCGGTGGTCAGGACCGAACAAACCCCACACACGGACGATGCCGGTGGTCAGGATTGAACAGACCCCACACACGGACGATGCCGGTGGCCGGGATTGAACAAACCCCACACACGGACGATGCCGGTGGTCAGGATTGAACAAACACAACACACGGACGATGCCGGTGGTTAGGACCAAACAAACCCCATACACGGACGATGCCGGTGGTCAGGATTGAACAAACCCCACAAACGGACGATGCCGGTGGTCAGGATTGAACAAACCCCACACACGGACGATGCCGGTGGTCAGGATTGAACAAACCCCACACACGGACGATGCCGGTGGTCAGGATTGAACAAACCCCACACACGGACGATGCCGGTGGTCAGGATTGAACAAACCCCGGACACGGACTATGCTGGTGTTCAGGATTGAACAAACCCCACACACGGACGATGCCGGTGGTCAGGATTGTACAAACCCCACACACGGACGATGCCGGTGGTCAGGATCGAACAAACCCGACACACGGACGATGCCAGTGGTCTTGACCGAACAAACCCCACACACGACGATGCCGGTGGTCAGGATTGAACAAACCCCACACACGGACGATGCCGGTGGTCAGGATTGAACAAACCCCACACACGGACGATGCCGGTGGTCAGGACTGTACAAACCCCAAACATGGATGATGCCCGTGGCCGGGATTGAACAAACCCCACACACGGACGATGCCGGTGGTCAGGACTGAACAAACCGCCCACACGGACGATGCCGGTGGCCGGGATTGAACAAACCCCACACACGGACGATGCCGGTGGTCAGGATTGAACAAACACAACACACGGACGATGCCGGTGGTCAGGACCGAACAAACCCCACACACGGACGATGCCGGTGGTCAGGACCGAACAAACCCCACACACGGACGATGCCAGTGGTCAGGATTGTACAAACCCCACACATGGACGATGCCGGTGGTCAGGATTGAACAAACCCCACACACGGACGATGCCGGTGGTCAGGATCGAACAAACCCCAGACAGGGACGATGCCGGTGGTCAGGACCGAACACACCACAGACACGGACGATGCCGGTGGTCAGGATCGAACAAACGCCACACACAGACGATGCCGGTGGTCAGGACCGAACACACCACAGACACGGACGATGCCGGTGGTCAGGATCGAACAAACCCCACACACAGACGATGCCGGTGGCCAGGATCGAACAAACCCCACACACGGACGATGCCGGTGGTCAGGATCGAATAAACCTCACACACGGACGATGCCGGTGGTCAGGATCGAACAAACCCCACACACGGACGATGCCGGTGGTCTGGATCGAACAAACCTGACACACGGACGATGCCGGTGGTCAGGATCGAACAAACCCCACACACGGACGATGCCGGTGGTCGGTATCGAACAAACCCCACACACGGACGATGCCGGTGGTCAGGATCGAACAAACCCCACACACGGACGATGCCGGTGGTCGGGATCGAACAAACCCCACACACGGACGATGCCGGTGGTCTGGATCGAACAAACCCCACACACGGACGATGCCGGTGGTCAGGACCGAACAAACCCCACACACGGACGATGCCGGTGGTCAGGATTGAACAGACCCCACACACGTACGATGCCGGTGGTCAGTATTGAACAAACCCCACACACGGACGATGCCGGTGGTCAGGATTGAACAAACCCCACACACGGACGATGCCGGTGGTCAGGACTGTACAAACCCCAAACACGGACGATGCCGGTGGCCGGGATTGAACAAACCCCACACACGGACGATGCCGGTGGTCAGGATTGAACAAACACAACACACGGACGATGCCGGTGGTTAGGACCAAACAAACCCCACACACGGACGATGCAGGTGGTCAGGATCGAACAAACCCCACACACGGACGATGCCGGTGGTCAGGGTCGAACATAGACCACACACGGACGATGCCTGTGGTCAGGATTGAGCAAACCCCACACACGGAAGATGCCAGAGGTCAGGATCGAACAAACCCCACACACGGACGATGCCGGTGGCCAGGATTGAACAAACCCCACACACGGACGATGCCGGTGGTCTGGATCGAGCAAACCCCACACACGGACGATGCCGGTGGTCAGGATTGAACAGACCCAACACACGGACGATGCCGGTGGTCAGGATTGAACAAACCCCACACACGGACGATGCCGGTGGTCAGGATTGAACAAACCCCACACACGGACGATGCCGGTGGTCAGGACTGTACAAACCCCAAACACGGACGATGCCAGTGGTCAGGATTGAACAAACACAACACACGGACGATTCCGGTGGTTAGGACCAAACAAACCCCACACACGGACGATGCCGGTGGTCAGGATTGAACAAACCCCACAAACGGACGATGCCGGTGGTCAGGATTGAACAAACCCCACACACGGACGATGCCGGTGGTCAGGATTGAACAAACCCCACACACGGACGATGCCGGTGGTCAGGATTGTAGAAACCCCACACACGGACGATGCCGGTGGTCAGGATCGAACAAACCCCACACACGGACGATGCCAGTGGTCTGGACCGAACAAACCCCACACACGACGATGCTGGTGGTCAGGATTGAACAAACCCCACACACGGAAGATGCCGGTGGTCAGGATTGAACAAACCCCACACACGGACGATGCCGGTGGTCAGGACTGTACAAACCCCAAACACGGACGATGCCGGTGGTCAGGACTGTACAAACCCCAAACACGGATGATGCCGGTGGCCGGGATTGAACAAACCCCACACACGGACGATGCCGGTGGTCAGGACTGTACAAACCCCAAACACGGATGATGCCGGTGGCCGGGATTGAACAAACCCCACACACGGACGATGCCAGTGGTCTGGACCGAACAAACCCCACACACGACGATGCCGGTGGTCAGGATTGAACAAACCCCACACACGGACGATGCCGGTGGTCTGGATCGAACAAACCCGACACACGGACGATGCCGGTGGTCAGGATCGAACAAACCCCACACACGGACGATGCCGGTGGTCGGGATCGAACAAACCCCACACACGGACGATGCCGGTGGTCAGGATCGAACACACCCCACACACGGACGATGCCGGTGGTCGGGATCGAACAAACCCCACACACGGACGATGCCGGTGGTCAGGACCGAACAAACCCCACACACGGACGATGCCGGTGGTCGGGATTGAACAAACCCCACACACGGACGATGCCGGTGGTTAGGACTGTACAAACCCCACACACGGACGATGCCGGTGGCCGGGATTGAACAAACCCCACACACGGACGATGCCGGTGGTCAGGATTGAACAAACCCCACACACGGACGATGCCGGAGGTCAGGACCGAACAAACCCAACACACGGACGATGCCGGTGGTCTGGATCGAACAAACCGCACACACGGACGATGCCGGTGGTCAGGACCGAACAAACCCCACACACGGACGATGCCGGTGGTCGGGATTGAACAAACCCCACACACGGACGATGCCGGTGGTTAGGACTGTACAAACCCCACACACGGACGATGCCGGTGGCCGGGATTGAACAAACCCCACACACGGACGATGCCGGTGGTCAGGATTGAACAAACCCCACACACGGACGATGCCGGAGGTCAGGACCGAACAAACCCAACACACGGACGATGCCGGTGGTCTGGATCGAACAAACCGCACACACGGACGATGCCGGTGGTCAGGACCGAACAAACCCCACACACGGACGATGCCGGTGGTCAGGATTGAACAGACCCCACACACGGACGATGCCGGTGGCCGGGATTGAACAAACCCCACACACGGACGATGCCGGTGGTCAGGATTGAACAAACACAACACACGGACGATGCCGGTGGTTAGGACCAAACAAACCCCACACACGGACGATGCCGGTGGTCAGGATTGAACAAACCCCACAAACGGACGATGCCGGTGGTCAGGATTGAACAAACCCCACACACGGACGATGCCGGTGGTCAGGATTGAACAAACCCCACACACGGACGATGCCGGTGGTCAGGATTGAAAAAACCCCACACACGGACGATGCCGGTGGTCAGGATTGAACAAACCCCACACACGGACGATGCCGGTGGTCGGGATTGAACAAACCCCACACACGGACGATGCCGGTGGTTAGGACTGTACAAACCCCACACACGGACGATGCCGGTGGCCGGGATTGAACAAACCCCACACACGGACGATGCCGGAGGTCAGGACCGAACAAACCCAACACACGGACGATGCCGGTGGTTAGGACCAAACAAACCCCACACACGGACGATGCCGGTGGTCAGGATTGAACAAACCCCACAAACGGACGATGCCGGTGGTCAGGATTGAACAAACCCCACACACGGACGATGCCGGTGGTCACGATTGAACAAACCCCACGCACGGACGATGCCGGAGGTCAGGACCGAACAAACCCAACACACGGACGATGCCGGTGGTCTGGATCGAACAAACCCCACACACGGACGATGCCGGTGGTCAGGACCGAACAAACCCCACACACGGACGATGCCGGTGGTCAGGATTGAACAGACCCCACACACGGACGATGCCGGTGGCCGGGATTGAACAAACCCCACACACGGACGATGCCGGTGGTCAGGATTGAACAAACACAACACACGGACGATGCCGGTGGTTAGGACCAAACAAACCCCATACACGGACGATGCCGGTGGTCAGGATTGAACAAACCCCACAAACGGACGATGCCGGTGGTCAGGATTGAACAAACCCCACACACGGACGATGCCGGTGGTCAGGATTGAACAAACCCCACACACGGACGATGCCGGTGGTCAGGATTGAACAAACCCCACACACGGACGATGCCGGTGGTCAGGATTGAACAAACCCCGGACACGGACTATGCTGGTGTTCAGGATTGAACAAACCCCACACACGGACGATGCCGGTGGTCAGGATTGTACAAACCCCACACACGGACGATGCCGGTGGTCAGGATCGAACAAACCCGACACACGGACGATGCCAGTGGTCTTGACCGAACAAACCCCACACACGACGATGCCGGTGGTCAGGATTGAACAAACCCCACACACGGACGATGCCGGTGGTCAGGATTGAACAAACCCCACACACGGACGATGCCGGTGGTCAGGACTGTACAAACCCCAAACATGGATGATGCCCGTGGCCGGGATTGAACAAACCCCACACACGGACGATGCCGGTGGTCAGGACTGAACAAACCGCCCACACGGACGATGCCGGTGGCCGGGATTGAACAAACCCCACACACGGACGATGCCGGTGGTCAGGATTGAACAAACACAACACACGGACGATGCCGGTGGTCAGGACCGAACAAACCCCACACACGGACGATGCCGGTGGTCAGGACCGAACAAACCCCACACACGGACGATGCCAGTGGTCAGGATTGTACAAACCCCACACATGGACGATGCCGGTGGTCAGGATTGAACAAACCCCACACACGGACGATGCCGGTGGTCAGGATCGAACAAACCCCAGACAGGGACGATGCCGGTGGTCAGGACCGAACACACCACAGACACGGACGATGCCGGTGGTCAGGATCGAACAAACGCCACACACAGACGATGCCGGTGGTCAGGACCGAACACACCACAGACACGGACGATGCCGGTGGTCAGGATCGAACAAACCCCACACACAGACGATGCCGGTGGCCAGGATCGAACAAACCCCACACACGGACGATGCCGGTGGTCAGGATCGAATAAACCTCACACACGGACGATGCCGGTGGTCAGGATCGAACAAACCCCACACACGGACGATGCCGGTGGTCTGGATCGAACAAACCTGACACACGGACGATGCCGGTGGTCAGGATCGAACAAACCCCACACACGGACGATGCCGGTGGTCGGTATCGAACAAACCCCACACACGGACGATGCCGGTGGTCAGGATCGAACAAACCCCACACACGGACGATGCCGGTGGTCGGGATCGAACAAACCCCACACACGGACGATGCCGGTGGTCAGGACCGAACAAACCCCACACACGGACGATGCCGGTGGTCGGGATTGAACAAACCCCACACACGGACGATGCCAGTGGTTAGGACTGTACAAACCCCACACGCGGACGATGCCGGTGGCCGGGATTGAACAAACCCCACACACGGACGATGCCGGTGGTCAGGATTGAACAAACCCCACACACGGACGATGCCGGAGGTCAGGACCGAACAAACCCAACACACGGACGATGCCGGTGGTCTGGATCGAACAAACCCCACACACGGACGATGCCGGTGGTCAGGACCGAACAAACCCCACACACGGACGATGCCGGTGGTCAGGATTGAACAGACCCCACACACGTACGATGCCGGTGGTCAGTATTGAACAAACCCCACACACGGACGATGCCGGTGGTCAGGATTGAACAAACCCCACACACGGACGATGCCGGTGGTCAGGACTGTACAAACCCCAAACACGGACGATGCCGGTGGCCGGGATTGAACAAACCCCACACACGGACGATGCCGGTGGTCAGGATTGAACAAACACAACACACGGACGATGCCGGTGGTTAGGACCAAACAAACCCCACACACGGACGATGCAGGTGGTCAGGATCGAACAAACCCCACACACGGACGATGCCGGTGGTCAGGATTGAAGAAACCCCACACACGGACGATGCCGGTGGTCAGGGTCGAACATAGACCACACACGGACGATGCCTGTGGTCAGGATTGAGCAAACCCCACACACGGAAGATGCCAGAGGTCAGGATCGAACAATCCCCACACACGGACGATGCCGGTGGCCAGGATTGAACAAACCCCACACACGGACGATGCCGGTGGTCTGGATCGAGCAAACCCCACACACGGACGATGCCGGTGGTCAGGATTGAACAGACCCAACACACGGACGATGCCGGTGGTCAGGATTGAACAAACCCCACACACGGACGATGCCGGTGGTCAGGATTGAACAAACCCCACACACGGACGATGCCGGTGGTCAGGACTGTACAAACCCCAAACACGGACGATGCCAGTGGTCAGGATTGAACAAACACAACACACGGACGATTCCGGTGGTTAGGACCAAACAAACCCCACACACGGACGATGCCGGTGGTCAGGATTGAACAAACCCCACAAACGGACGATGCCGGTGGTCAGGATTGAACAAACCCCACACACGGACGATGCCGGTGGTCAGGATTGAACAAACCCCACACACGGACGATGCCGGTGGTCAGGATTGTAGAAACCCCACACACGGACGATGCCGGTGGTCAGGATCGAACAAACCCCACACACGGACGATGCCAGTGGTCTGGACCGAACAAACCCCACACACGACGATGCCGGTGGTCAGGATTGAACAAACCCCACACACGGAAGATGCCGGTGGTCAGGATTGAACAAACCCCACACACGGACGATGCCGGTGGTCAGGACTGTACAAACCCCAAACACGGACGATGCCGGTGGTCAGGACTGTACAAACCCCAAACACGGATGATGCCGGTGGCCGGGATTGAACAAACCCCACACACGGACGATGCCGGTGGTCAGGACTGTACAAACCCCAAACACGGATGATGCCGGTGGCCGGGATTGAACAAACCCCACACACGGACGATGCCAGTGGTCTGGACCGAACAAACCCCACACACGACGATGCCGGTGGTCAGGATTGAACAAACCCCACACACGGAAGATGCCGGTGGTCAGGATTGAACAAACCCCACACACGGACGATGCCGGTGGTCAGGACTGTACAAACCCCAAACACGGATGATGCCGGTGGCCGGGATTGAACAAACCCCACACACGGACGATGCCGGTGGCCAGGATCGAACAAACCCCACACACGGACGATTCCGGTGGTCGGGATTGAACAAACCCCACACACGGACGATGCCGGTTGTCAGGACTGAACAAACCGCCCACACGGACGATGCCGGTGGCCGGGATTGAACAAACCCCACACACGGACGATGCCGGTGGTCAGGACCGAACAAACCCCACACATGGACGATGCCGGTGGTCAGGATTGAACAAATCCCACACACGGACGATGCCGGTGGTCAGGATCGAATAAACCCCAGACAGGGACGATGCCGGTGGTCAGAACCGAACACACCACAGACACGGACGATGCCGGTGGTCAGGATCGAACAAACGCCACACACAGACGATGCCGGTGGTCAGGAGCGAACACACCACAGACACGGACGATGCCGGTGGTCAGGATCGAACAAACCCCACACACAGACGATGCCGGTGGCCAGGATCGAACAAACCCCACACACGGACGATGCCGGTGGTCAGGATCGAATAAACCTCACACACGGACGATGCCGGTGGTCAGGATCGAACAAACCCCACACACGGACGATGCCGGTGGTCTGGATCGAACAAACCTGACACACGGACGATGCCGATGGTCAGGATCGAACAAACCCCACACACGGACGATTCCGGTGGTCGGGATTGAACAAACCCCACACACGGACGATGCCGGTTGTCAGGACTGAACAAACCGCCCACACGGACGATGCCGGTGGCCGGGATTGAACAAACCCCACACACGGACGATGCCGGTGGTCAGGACCGAACAAACCCCACACATGGACGATGCCGGTGGTCAGGATTGAACAAACCCCACACACGGACGATGCCGGTGGTCAGGATCGAACAAACCCCAGACAGGGACGATGCCGGTGGTCAGGACCGAACACACCACAGACACGGACGATGCCGGTGGTCAGGATCGAACAAACGCCACACACAGACGATGCCGGTGGTCAGGACCGAACACACCACAGACACGGACGATGCCGGTGGTCAGGATCGAACAAACCCCACACACAGACGATGCCGGTGGCCAGGATCGAACAAACCCCACACACGGACGATGCCGGTGGTCAGGATCGAATAAACCTCACACACGGACGATGCCGGTGGTCAGGATCGAACAAACCCCACACACGGACGATGCCGGTGGTCTGGATCGAACAAACCTGACACACGGACGATGCCGGTGGTCAGGATCGAACAAACCCCACACACGGACGATGCCGGTGGTCGGGATCGAACAAACCCCACACACGGACGATGCCGGTGGTCAGGATCGAACAAACCCCACACACGGACGATGCCGGTGGTCGGGATCGAACAAACCCCACACACGGACGATGCCGGTGGTCAGGACCGAACAAACCCCACACACGGACGATGCCGGTGGTCGGGATTGAACAAACCCCACACACGGACGATGCCAGTGGTTAGGACTGTACAAACCCCACACGCGGACGATGCCGGTGGCCGGGATTGAACAAACCCCACACACGGACGATGCCGGTGGTCAGGATTGAACAAACCCCACACACGGACGATGCCGGAGGTCAGGACCGAACAAACCCAACACACGGATGATGCCGGTGGTCTGGATCGAACAAACCCCACACACGGACGATGCCGGTGGTCAGGACCGAACAAACCCCACACACGGACGATGCCGGTGGTCAGGATTGAACAAACCCCACACACGGACGATGCCGGTGGTCAGGATTGAACAAACCCCACACACGGACGATGCCGGTGGTCAGGACTGTACAAACCCCAAACACGGACGATGCCGGTGGCCGGGATTGAACAAACCCCACACACGGACGATGCCGGTGGTCCGGATTGAACAAACACAACACACGGACGATGCCGGTGGTTAGGACCAAACAAACCCCACACACGGACGATGCAGGTGGTCAGGATCGAACAAACCCCACACACGGACGATGCCGGTGGTCAGGATTGAAGAAACCCCACACACGGACGATGCCGGTGGTCAGGGTCGAACATACACCACACACGGACGATGCCTGTGGTCAGGATTGAGCAAACCCCACACACGGAAGATGCCAGAGGTCAGGATCGAACAAACCCCACACACGGACGATGCCGGTGGTCAGGATTGAACAAACCCCACACACGGACGATGCCGGTGGTCTGGATCGAACAAACCCCACACACGGACGATGCCGGTGGTCAGGATTGAACAGACCCAACACACGGACGATGCCGGTGGTCAGGATTGAACAAACCCCACACACGGACGATGCCGGTGGTCAGGATTGAACAAACCCCACACACGGACGATGCCGGTGGTCAGGACTGTACAAACCCCAAACACGGACGATGCCAGTGGTCAGGATTGAACAAACACAACACACGGACGATGCCGGTGGTTAGGACCAAACAAACCCCACACACGGACGATGCCGGTGGTCAGGATTGAACAAACCCCACAAACGGACGATGCCGGTGGTCAGGATTGAACAAACCCCACACACGGACGATGCCGGTGGTCAGGATTGAACAAACCCCACACACGGACGATGCCGGTGGTCAGGATTGTAGAAACCCCACACACGGACGATGCCGGTGGTCAGGATTGAACAAACCCCACACACGGACGATGCCAGTGGTCTGGACCGAACAAACCCCACACACGACGATGCCGGTGGTCAGGATTGAACAAACCCCACACACGGAAGATGCCGGTGGTCAGGATTGAACAAACCCCACACACGGACGATGCCGGTGGTCAGGACTGTACAAACCCCAAACACGGATGATGCCGGTGGCCGGGATTGAACAAACCCCACACACGGACGATGCCGCTTGTCAGGACTGAACAAACCGCACACACGGACGATGCCGGTGGCCGGGATTGAACAAACCCCACACACGGACGATGCCGGTGGTCAGGACCGAACAAACCCCACACACGGATGATGCCGGTGGTCAGGATTGAACAAACACAACACACGGACGATGCCGGTGGTCAGGACCGAACAAACCCCACACACGGACGATGCCGGTGGTCAGGACCGAACACACCACAGACACGGACGATGCCGGTGGTCAGGACCGAACACACCACAGACACAGACGATGCCGGTGGTCAGGATCGAACAAACGCCACACACAGACGATGCCGGTGGTCAGGACCGAACACACCACAGACACGGACGATGCCGGTGGTCAGGATCGAACAAACCCCACACACAGACGATGCCGGTGGTCAGGATCGAACAAACCCCACACACGGACGATGCCGGTGGTCAGGATCGAACAAACCCCACACACGGACGATGCCGGTGGTCGGGATCGAACAAACCCCACACACGGACGATGCCGGTGGTCTGGACCGAACAAACCCCACACACGGACGATGCCGGTGGTCGGGATGGAACAAACCCCACACACGGACGATGCCAGTGGTTAGGACTGTACAAACCCCACACGCGGACGATGCCGGAGGCCGGGATTGAACAAACCCCACACACGGACGATGCCGGTGGTCAGGATTGAACAAACCCCACACACGGACGATGCCGGAGGTCAGGACCGAACAAACCCAACACACGGACGATGCCGGTGGTCTGGATTGAAGAAACCCCACACACGGACGATGCCGGTGGTCAGGATCGAACAAACACCACACACGGACGATGCCTGTGGTCAGGATGGAACAAATCCCACACACGGACGATGCCGGTGGTCAGGACCGAACAAACCCCACACACGGACGATGCCGGTGGTCAGGACCGAACAAACCCCACACACGGACGATGCCGGTGGCCAGGACCGAATAAACCCCACACACGGACGATGCCGGTGGTCAGGATTGAACAAACCCCACACACGGACGATGCCGGTGGTCAGGATTGAACAAACCCCACACACGGACGATGCCGGTGGTCAGGATTGAACAAACCCCACACACGGACGATGCCGGTGGTCAGGATTGAACAAACCCCACACACGGACGATGCCGGTGGTCAGGATTGATCAAACCCCACACACGGACGATGCCGGTGGTCAGGACTGATCAAACCCCAAACACGGACGATGCCGGTGGTCGGGATTGAACAAACCCCACACACGGACGATGCCGGTGGTCAGGATGGAACAAATCCCACACACGGACGATGCCGGTGGTCAGGATCGAACAAACCCCACACACGGACGATGCCGGTGGTCAGGATAGAACAAACCCCACACATGGACGATGCCGGAGGTCAGGACCGAACAAACCCCACACACGGACGATGCCGGTGGCCAGGACCGAATAAACCCCACACACGGACGATGCCGGTGGTCTGGATCGAACAAACCTGACACACGGACGATGCCGGTGGTCAGGATCGAACAAACCCCACACACGGACGATGCCGGTGGTCGGGATCGAACAAACCCCACACACGGACGATGCCGGTGGTCAGGATCGAACAAACCCCACACACGGACGATGCCGGTGGTCGGGATCGAACAAACCCCACACACGGACGATGCCGGTGGTCAGGACCGAACAAACCCCACACACGGACGATGCCGGTGGTCGGGATTGAACAAACCCCACACACGGACGATGCCAGTGGTTAGGACTGTACAAACCCCACACGCGGACGATGCCGGTGGCCGGGATTGAACAAACCCCACACACGGACGATGCCGGTGGTCAGGATTGAACAAACCCCACACACGGACGATGCCGGAGGTCAGGACCGAACAAACCCAACACACGGATGATGCCGGTGGTCTGGATCGAACAAACCCCACACACGGACGATGCCGGTGGTCAGGACCGAACAAACCCCACACACGGACGATGCCGGTGGTCAGGATTGAACAGACCCCACACACGGACGATGCCGGTGGTCAGTATTGAACAAACCCCACACACGGACGATGCCGGTGGTCAGGATTGAACAAACCCCACACACGGACGATGCCGGTGGTCAGGACTGTACAAACCCCAAACACGGACGATGCCGGTGGCCGGGATTGAACAAACCCCACACACGGACGATGCCGGTGGTCCGGATTGAACAAACACAACACACGGACGATGCCGGTGGTTAGGACCAAACAAACCCCACACACGGACGATGCAGGTGGTCAGGATCGAACAAACCCCACACACGGACGATGCCGGTGGTCAGGATTGAAGAAACCCCACACACGGACGATGCCGGTGGTCAGGGTCGAACATACACCACACACGGACGATGCCTGTGGTCAGGATTGAGCAAACCCCACACACGGAAGATGCCAGAGGTCAGGATCGAACAAACCCCACACACGGACGATGCCGGTGGTCAGGATTGAACAAACCCCACACACGGACGATGCCGGTGGTCTGGATCGAACAAACCCCACACACGGACGATGCCGGTGGTCAGGATTGAACAGACCCAACACATGGACGATGCCGGTGGTCAGGATTGAACAAACCCCACACACGGACGATGCCGGTGGTCAGGATTGAACAAACCCCACACACGGACGATGCCGGTGGTCAGGACTGTACAAACCCCAAACACGGACGATGCCAGTGGTCAGGATTGAACAAACACAACACACGGACGATGCCGGTGGTTAGGACCAAACAAACCCCACACACGGACGATGCCGGTGGTCAGGATTGAACAAACCCCACAAACGGACGATGCCGGTGGTCAGGATTGAACAAACCCCACACACGGACGATGCCGGTGGTCAGGATTGAACAAACCCCACACACGGACGATGCCGGTGGTCAGGATTGTAGAAACCCCACACACGGACGATGCCGGTGGTCAGGATTGAACAAACCCCACACACGGACGATGCCAGTGGTCTGGACCGAACAAACCCCACACACGACGATGCCGGTGGTCAGGATTGAACAAACCCCACACACGGAAGATGCCGGTGGTCAGGATTGAACAAACCCCACACACGGACGATGCCGGTGGTCAGGACTGTACAAACCCCAAACACGGATGATGCCGGTGGCCGGGATTGAACAAACCCCACACACGGACGATGCCGGTTGTCAGGACTGAACAAACCGCACACACGGACGATGCCGGTGGCCGGGATTGAACAAACCCCACACACGGACGATGCCGGTGGTCAGGACCGAACAAACCCCACACACGGACGATGCCGGTGGTCAGGATTGAACAAACACAACACACGGACGATGCCGGTGGTCAGGACCGAACAAACCCCACACACGGACGATGCCGGTGGTCAGGACCGAACACACCACAGACACGGACGATGCCGGTGGTCAGGACCGAACACACCACAGACACAGACGATGCCGGTGGTCAGGATCGAACAAACGCCACACACAGACGATGCCGGTGGTCAGGACCGAACACACCACAGACACGGACGATGCCGGTGGTCAGGATCGAACAAACCCCACACACAGACGATGCCGGTGGTCAGGATCGAACAAACCCCACACACGGACGATGCCGGTGGTCAGGATCGAACAAACCCCACACACGGACGATGCCGGTGGTCGGGATCGAACAAACCCCACACACGGACGATGCCGGTGGTCAGGACCGAACAAACCCCACACACGGACGATGCCGGTGGTCGGGATGGAACAAACCCCACACACGGACGATGCCAGTGGTTAGGACTGTACAAACCCCACACGCGGACGATGCCGGTGGCCGGGATTGAACAAACCCCACACACGGACGATGCCGGTGGTCAGGATTGAACAAACCCCACACACGGACGATGCCGGAGGTCAGGACCGAACAAACCCAACACACGGACGATGCCGGTGGTCTGGATTGAAGAAACCCCACACACGGACGATGCCGGTGGTCAGGATCGAACAAACACCACACACGGACGATGCCTGTGGTCAGGATGGAACAAATCCCACACACGGACGATGCCGGTGGTCAGGACCGAACAAACCCCACACACGGACGATGCCGGTGGTCAGGACCGAACAAACCCCACACACGGACGATGCCGGTGGCCAGGACCGAATAAACCCCACACACGGACGATGCCGGTGGTCAGGATTGAACAAACCCCACACACGGACGATGCCGGTGGTCAGGATTGAACAAACCCCACACACGGACGATGCCGGAGGTCAGGACCGAACAAACCCAACACACGGACGATGCCGGTGGTCTGGATTGAAGAAACCCCACACACGGACGATGCCGGTGGTCAGGATCGAACAAACACCACACACGGACGATGCCTGTGGTCAGGATGGAACAAATCCCACACACGGACGATGCCGGTGGTCAGGACCGAACAAACCCCACACACGGACGATGCCGGTGGTCAGGACCGAACAAACCCCACACACGGACGATGCCGGTGGCCAGGACCGAATAAACCCCACACACGGACGATGCCGGTGGTCAGGATTGAACAAACCCCACACACGGACGATGCCGGTGGTCAGGATTGAACAAACCCCACACACGGACGATGCCGGTGGTCAGGATTGAACAAACCCCACACACGGACGATGCCGGTGGTCAGGATTGAACAAACCCCACACACGGACGATGCCGGTGGTCAGGATTGATCAAACCCCACACACGGACGATGCCGGTGGTCAGGACTGATCAAACCCCAAACACGGACGATGCCGGTGGTCGGGATTGAACAAACCCCACACACGGACGATGCCGGTGGTCAGGATGGAACAAATCCCACACACGGACGATGCCGGTGGTCAGGATCGAACAAACCCCACACACGGACGATGCCGGTGGTCAGGATAGAACAAACCCCACACATGGACGATGCCGGAGGTCAGGACCGAACAAACCCCACACACGGACGATGCCGGTGGCCAGGACCGAATAAACCCCACACACGGACGATGCCGGTGGTCAGGATTGAACAAACCCCACACACGGACGATGCCGGTGGTCAGGATTGAACAAACCCCACACACGGACGATGCCGGTGGTCAGGATTGAACAAACCCCACACACGGACGATGCCGGTGGTCAGGATTGAACAAACCCCACACACGGATGATGCCGGTGGTCAGGATTGAACAAACCCCACACACGGACGATGCCGGTGGTCAGGATTGATCAAACCCCACACACGGACGATGCCGGTGGTCAGGACTGTACAAATCCCACACACGGACGATGCCGGTGGTCAGGATCGAACAAACCCCACACACGGACGATGCCGGTGGTCAGGATAGAACAAACCCCACACATGGACGATGCCGGTGGTCAGGACCGAACAAACCCCACACACGGACGATGCCGGTGGCCAGGACCGAATAAACCCCACACACGGACGATGCCGGTGGTCAGGATTGAACAAACCCCACACACGGACGATGCCGGTGGTCAGGATTGAACAAACCCCACACACGGACGATGCCGGTGGTCAGGATTGAACAACCCCACACACGGACGATGCCGGTGGCCCGGATTGAACAAACCCCACACACTGACGATGCCGGTGGTCAGGATAGAACAAACCACACACACAGACGATGCCGGTGGTCAGGATCGAACAAACCCCACACACGGACGATGCCGGTGGTCAGGATCGAACAAACCACACACACGGACGATGCCGGTGGCCAGGATCCAACAAACCCCACACACGGAAGATGCCGGTGGTCAGGATTGAACAAACCCCACACACGGACGATGCCGGTGGTCAGGACCGAACACACCACACACACGGACGATGCCGGTGGTCAGGATTGAACAAACCCCACACACGGACGATGCCGGTGGTCAGGATCGAATAAACCCCACACACGGACGATGCCGGTGGTCAGGATGGAACAAACCCCACACACTGACGATGCCGGTGGTCAGGATCGAACAAACCCCACACACGGACGATGCCGGTGGTCAGGATCGAACAAACCCCACACACGGACGATGCCGGTGGTCAGGATGGCACAAACCCCACACACGGACGATGCCGGTGGCCGGGATTGAACAAACCCCACACACGGACGATGCCGGTGGTCAGGATGGAACAAACCCCACACACGGACGATGCCGGTGGTCTGGATCGAACAAACCCCACACACGGACGATGCCGGTGGTCAGGATCGAACAAACCCCGCACACGGACGATGCCGGTGGTCAGGATCGAACAAACCCCACACACGGACGATGCCGGTGGTCAGGATCGAACAAACCCCACACACGGACGATGCCGGTGGTCAGGATCGAACAAACCCACACACGGACGATGCCGGTGGTCAGGATCGAACAAACCCCACACACGGACGATGCCGGTGGTCAGGATCGAACAAACCCACACACGGACGATGCCGGTGGTCAGGATGGCACAAACCCCACACACGGACGATGCCGGTGGTCAGGATTGAACAAACCCCTCACACGGACGATGCCAGTGGTCAGGATTGAACAGCCCCAAACACGGACGATGCCGGTGGCCCGGATTGAACAAACCCCACACACGGACGATGCCGGTGGTCAGGACCGAACAAACCCCACACACGGACGATGCCGGTGGTCAGGATTGAACAAACCCCACACACGGACGATGCCGGTGGTCAGGATTGAACAAACCCCACACACGGACGATGCCGGTGGTCAGGATCGAACAAACCCCACACACGGACGATGCCGGTGGCCAGGACCGAATAAACCCCACACACGGACGATGCCGGTGGTCAGGATTGAACAAACCCCACACACGGACGATGCCGGTGGTCAGGATTGAACAAACCCCACACACGGACGATGCCGGTGGTCAGGATTGAACAAACCCCACACACGGACGATGCCGGTGGTCAGGATTGAACAAACCCCACACACGGACGATGCCGGTGGTCAGGATTGAACAAACCCCACACACGGACGATGCCGGTGGTCAGGATGGAACAAACCCCACACACGGACGATGCCGGTGGTCAGGATTGAAAAAACCCCACACACGGACGATGCCGGTGGTCAGGATTGAACAAACCCCACACACGGACGATGCCGGTGGTCAGGATGGAACAAACCCCACACACGGACGATGCCGGTGGTCAGGATGGAACAAACCCCACACACGGACGATGCCGGTGGTCAGGATCGAACAAACCCCACACACGGACGATGCCGGTGGTCAGGATCGAACAAACCCCACACACGGACGATGCCGGTGGTCAGGACTGAACAAACTCCACACACGGACGATGCCGGTGGTCAGGATTGAACAAACCCCACACACGGACGATGCCGGTGGTCAGGACCGAACACACCACACACACGGACGATGCCGGTGGTCAGGATTGAACAAACCCCACACACGGACGATGCCGGTGGTCAGGATCGAATAAACCCCACACACGGACGATGCGAATGGTCAGGATTGAACAAACCCCACACACGGACGATGCCGGTGGTCAGGATTGAACAAACCCCGCACACGGACGTTGGTGGTGGTCAGGATCGAACAAACCCCACACACGTGCGATGCCGGTGGTCAGGATAGAACAAACCCCACACACGGACGATGCCGGTGTCCGGGATTGAACAAACCCCACACACGGACGATGCCGGTGGTCAGGATCGAACAAACCCTACACACGGACGATGCCGGTGGTCCGGAATGAACAAAGCCCACACACGGACGATGCCGGTGGCCGGGATTGAACAAACCCCACACACGGACGATGCCGGTGGCCGGGATTGAACAAACCCCACACACGGACGATGCCGGTGGTCAGGATTGAAGAAACCCCACACACGGATGATGCCGGTGGTCAGGACCGAACAAACCCCACACACGGACGATGCCGGTGGTCAGGATTGAACAAACCCCACACACGGACGATGCCGGAGGTCAGGATTGAACAAACCCCACACACGGACGATGCCGGTTGTCAGGATTGAACAAACCCCACACACGGACGATGCCGTGGTCAGGATGGAACAAACCCCACACACGGACGATGCCGGTGGTCTGGATCGAACAAACCCGACACACGGACGATGTCGGTGGTCGGGATCGAACAAACCCCACACACGTACGATGCCGGTGGTCGGGATTGAACAAACCCCACACACGGACGATGCCGGTGGTCAGGATGGAACAAATCCCACACACGGACGATGCCGGTGGTCAGGACCGAACAAACCCCACACACGGACGATGCCGGTGGTCAGGATTGAACAAACCCCACACACGGACGATGCCGGTGGTCAGGACCGAACAAACCCCACACACGGACGATGCCGGTGGCCAGGACCGAATAAACCCCACACACGGACGATGCCGGTGGTCAGGATTGAACAAACCCCACACACGGACGATGCCGGTGGTCAGGATTGAACAAACCCCACACACGGACGATGCCGGTGGTCAGGATTGAACAAACCCCACACACGGACGATGCCGGTGGTCAGGATTGAACAAACCCCACACACGGACGATGCCGGTGGTCAGGATTGATCAAACCCCACACACGGACGATGCCGGTGGTCAGGACTGTACAAACCCCAAACACGGACGATGCCGGTGGTCGGGATTGAACAAACCCCACACACGGACGATGCCGGTGGTCAGGATGGAACAAATCCCACACACGGACGATGCCGGTGGTCAGGATCGAACAAACCCCACACACGGACGATGCCGGTGGTCAGGATAGAACAAACCCCACACACGGAAGATGCCGGTGGTCAGGATTGAACAAACCCCACACACGGACGATGCCGGTGGTCAGGACTGTACAAACCCCAAACACGGATGATGCCGGTGGCCGGGATTGAACAAACCCCACACACGGACGATGCCGGTTGTCAGGACTGAACAAACCGCACACACGGACGATGCCGGTGGCCGGGATTGAACAAACCCCACACACGGACGATGCCGGTGGTCAGGACCGAACAAACCCCACACACGGACGATGCCGGTGGTCAGGATTGAACAAACACAACACACGGACGATGCCGGTGGTCAGGACCGAACAAACCCCACACACGGACGATGCCGGTGGTCAGGACCGAACACACCACAGACACGGACGATGCCGGTGGTCAGGACCGAACACACCACAGACACAGACGATGACGGTGGTCAGGATCGAACAAACGCCACACACAGACGATGCCGGTGGTCAGGACCGAACACACCACAGACACGGACGATGCCGGTGGTCAGGATCGAACAAACCCCACACACAGACGATGCCGGTGGTCAGGATCGAACAAACCCCACACACGGACGATGCCGGTGGTCAGGATCGAACAAACCCCCACACACGGACGATGCCGGTGGTCGGGATCGAACAAACCCCACACACGGACGATGCCGGTGGTCAGGACCGAACAAACCCCACACACGGACGATGCCGGTGGTCGGGATGGAACAAACCCCACACACGGACGATGCCAGTGGTTAGGACTGTACAAACCCCACACGCGGACGATGCCGGTGGCCGGGATTGAACAAACCCCACACACGGACGATGCCGGTGGTCAGGATTGAACAAACCCCACACACGGACGATGCCGGAGGTCAGGACCGAACAAACCCAACACACGGACGATGCCGGTGGTCTGGATTGAAGAAACCCCACACACGGACGATGCCGGTGGTCAGGATCGAACAAACACCACACACGGACGATGCCTGTGGTCAGGATGGAACAAATCCCACACACGGACGATGCCGGTGGTCAGGACCGAACAAACCCCACACACGGACGATGCCGGTGGTCAGGACCGAACAAACCCCACACACGGACGATGCCGGTGGCCAGGACCGAATAAACCCCACACACGGACGATGCCGGTGGTCAGGATTGAACAAACCCCACACACGGACGATGCCGGTGGTCAGGATTGAACAAACCCCACACACGGACGATGCCGGTGGTCAGGATTGAACAAACCCCACACACGGACGATGCCGGTGGTCAGGATTGAACAAACCCCACACACGGACGATGCCGGTGGTCAGGATTGATCAAACCCCACACACGGACGATGCCGGTGGTCAGGACTGATCAAACCCCAAACACGGACGATGCCGGTGGTCGGGATTGAACAAACCCCACACACGGACGATGCCGGTGGTCAGGATGGAACAAATCCCACACACGGACGATGCCGGTGGTCAGGATCGAACAAACCCCACACACGGACGATGCCGGTGGTCAGGATAGAACAAACCCCACACATGGACGATGCCGGAGGTCAGGACCGAACAAACCCCACACACGGACGATGCCGGTGGCCAGGACCGAATAAACCCCACACACGGACGATGCCGGTGGTCTGGATCGAACAAACCTGACACACGGACGATGCCGGTGGTCAGGATCGAACAAACCCCACACACGGACGATGCCGGTGGTCGGGATCGAACAAACCCCACACACGGACGATGCCGGTGGTCAGGATCGAACAAACCCCACACACGGACGATGCCGGTGGTCGGGATCGAACAAACCCCACACACGGACGATGCCGGTGGTCAGGACCGAACAAACCCCACACACGGACGATGCCGGTGGTCGGGATTGAACAAACCCCACACACGGACGATGCCAGTGGTTAGGACTGTACAAACCCCACACGCGGACGATGCCGGTGGCCGGGATTGAACAAACCCCACACACGGACGATGCCGGTGGTCAGGATTGAACAAACCCCACACACGGACGATGCCGGAGGTCAGGACCGAACAAACCCAACACACGGATGATGCCGGTGGTCTGGATCGAACAAACCCCACACACGGACGATGCCGGTGGTCAGGACCGAACAAACCCCACACACGGACGATGCCGGTGGTCAGGATTGAACAGACCCCACACACGGACGATGCCGGTGGTCAGTATTGAACAAACCCCACACACGGACGATGCCGGTGGTCAGGATTGAACAAACCCCACACACGGACGATGCCGGTGGTCAGGACTGTACAAACCCCAAACACGGACGATGCCGGTGGCCGGGATTGAACAAACCCCACACACGGACGATGCCGGTGGTCCGGATTGAACAAACACAACACACGGACGATGCCGGTGGTTAGGACCAAACAAACCCCACACACGGACGATGCAGGTGGTCAGGATCGAACAAACCCCACACACGGACGATGCCGGTGGTCAGGATTGAAGAAACCCCACACACGGACGATGCCGGTGGTCAGGGTCGAACATACACCACACACGGACGATGCCTGTGGTCAGGATTGAGCAAACCCCACACACGGAAGATGCCAGAGGTCAGGATCGAACAAACCCCACACACGGACGATGCCGGTGGTCAGGATTGAACAAACCCCACACACGGACGATGCCGGTGGTCTGGATCGAACAAACCCCACACACGGACGATGCCGGTGGTCAGGATTGAACAGACCCAACACACGGACGATGCCGGTGGTCAGGATTGAACAAACCCCACACACGGACGATGCCGGTGGTCAGGATTGAACAAACCCCACACACGGACGATGCCGGTGGTCAGGACTGTACAAACCCCAAACACGGACGATGCCAGTGGTCAGGATTGAACAAACACAACACACGGACGATGCCGGTGGTTAGGACCAAACAAACCCCACACACGGACGATGCCGGTGGTCAGGATTGAACAAACCCCACAAACGGACGATGCCGGTGGTCAGGATTGAACAAACCCCACACACGGACGATGCCGGTGGTCAGGATTGAACAAACCCCACACACGGACGATGCCGGTGGTCAGGATTGTAGAAACCCCACACACGGACGATGCCGGTGGTCAGGATGGAACAAATCCCACACACGGACGATGCCGGTGGTCAGGATCGAACAAACCCCACACACGGACGATGCCGGTGGTCAGGATAGAACAAACCCCACACATGGACGATGCCGGAGGTCAGGACCGAACAAACCCCACACACGGACGATGCCGGTGGCCAGGACCGAATAAACCCCACACACGGACGATGCCGGTGGTCAGGATTGAACAAACCCCACACACGGACGATGCCGGTGGTCAGGATTGAACAAACCCCACACACGGACGATGCCGGTGGTCAGGATTGAACAAACCCCACACACGGACGATGCCGGTGGTCAGGATTGAACAAACCCCACACACGGATGATGCCGGTGGTCAGGATTGAACAAACCCCACACACGGACGATGCCGGTGGTCAGGATTGATCAAACCCCACACACGGACGATGCCGGTGGTCAGGACTGTACAAATCCCACACACGGACGATGCCGGTGGTCAGGATCGAACAAACCCCACACACGGACGATGCCGGTGGTCAGGATAGAACAAACCCCACACATGGACGATGCCGGTGGTCAGGACCGAACAAACCCCACACACGGACGATGCCGGTGGCCAGGACCGAATAAACCCCACACACGGACGATGCCGGTGGTCAGGATTGAACAAACCCCACACACGGACGATGCCGGTGGTCAGGATTGAACAAACCCCACACACGGACGATGCCGGTGGTCAGGATTGAACAACCCCACACACGGACGATGCCGGTGGCCCGGATTGAACAAACCCCACACACTGACGATGCCGGTGGTCAGGATAGAACAAACCACACACACAGACGATGCCGGTGGTCAGGATCGAACAAACCCCACACACGGACGATGCCGGTGGTCAGGATCGAACAAACCACACACACGGACGATGCCGGTGGCCAGGATCCAACAAACCCCACACACGGAAGATGCCGGTGGTCAGGATTGAACAAACCCCACACACGGACGATGCCGGTGGTCAGGACCGAACACACCACACACACGGACGATGCCGGTGGTCAGGATTGAACAAACCCCACACACGGACGATGCCGGTGGTCAGGATCGAATAAACCCCACACACGGACGATGCCGGTGGTCAGGATGGAACAAACCCCACACACTGACGATGCCGGTGGTCAGGATCGAACAAACCCCACACACGGACGATGCCGGTGGTCAGGATCGAACAAACCCCACACACGGACGATGCCGGTGGTCAGGATGGCACAAACCCCACACACGGACGATGCCGGTGGCCGGGATTGAACAAACCCCACACACGGACGATGCCGATGGTCAGGATGGAACAAACCCCACACACGGACGATGCCGGTGGTCTGGATCGAACAAACCCCACACACGGACGATGCCGGTGGTCAGGATCGAACAAACCCCGCACACGGACGATGCCGGTGGTCAGGATCGAACAAACCCCACACACGGACGATGCCGGTGGTCAGGATCGAACAAACCCCACACACGGACGATGCCGGTGGTCAGGATCGAACAAACCCACACACGGACGATGCCGGTGGTCAGGATCGAACAAACCCCACACACGGACGATGCCGGTGGTCAGGATCGAACAAACCCACACACGGACGATGCCGGTGGTCAGGATGGCACAAACCCCACACACGGACGATGCCGGTGGTCAGGATTGAACAAACCCCTCACACGGACGATGCCAGTGGTCAGGATTGAACAGCCCCAAACACGGACGATGCCGGTGGCCCGGATTGAACAAACCCCACACACGGACGATGCCGGTGGTCAGGACCGAACAAACCCCACACACGGACGATGCCGGTGGTCAGGATTGAACAAACCCCACACACGGACGATGCCGGTGGTCAGGATTGAACAAACCCCACACACGGACGATGCCGGTGGTCAGGATCGAACAAACCCCACACACGGACGATGCCGGTGGCCAGGACCGAATAAACCCCACACACGGACGATGCCGGTGGTCAGGATTGAACAAACCCCACACACGGACGATGCCGGTGGTCAGGATTGAACAAACCCCACACACGGACGATGCCGGTGGTCAGGATTGAACAAACCCCACACACGGACGATGCCGGTGGTCAGGATTGAACAAACCCCACACACGGACGATGCCGGTGGTCAGGATTGAACAAACCCCACACACGGACGATGCCGGTGGTCAGGATGGAACAAACCCCACACACGGACGATGCCGGTGGTCAGGATTGAAAAAACCCCACACACGGACGATGCCGGTGGTCAGGATTGAACAAACCCCACACACGGACGATGCCGGTGGTCAGGATGGAACAAACCCCACACACGGACGATGCCGGTGGTCAGGATGGAACAAACCCCACACACGGACGATGCCGGTGGTCAGGATCGAACAAACCCCACACACGGACGATGCCGGTGGTCAGGATCGAACAAACCCCACACACGGACGATGCCGGTGGTCAGGACTGAACAAACTCCACACACGGACGATGCCGGTGGTCAGGATTGAACAAACCCCACACACGGACGATGCCGGTGGTCAGGACCGAACACACCACACACACGGACGATGCCGGTGGTCAGGATTGAACAAACCCCACACACGGACGATGCCGGTGGTCAGGATCGAATAAACCCCACACACGGACGATGCGAATGGTCAGGATTGAACAAACCCCACACACGGACGATGCCGGTGGTCAGGATTGAACAAACCCCGCACACGGACGTTGGTGGTGGTCAGGATCGAACAAACCCCACACACGTGCGATGCCGGTGGTCAGGATAGAACAAACCCCACACACGGACGATGCCGGTGTCCGGGATTGAACAAACCCCACACACGGACGATGCCGGTGGTCAGGATCGAACAAACCCTACACACGGACGATGCCGGTGGTCCGGAATGAACAAAGCCCACACACGGACGATGCCGGTGGCCGGGATTGAACAAACCCCACACACGGACGATGCCGGTGGCCGGGATTGAACAAACCCCACACACGGACGATGCCGGTGGTCAGGATTGAAGAAACCCCACACACGGATGATGCCGGTGGTCAGGACCGAACAAACCCCACACACGGACGATGCCGGTGGTCAGGATTGAACAAACCCCACACACGGACGATGCCGGAGGTCAGGATTGAACAAACCCCACACACGGACGATGCCGGTTGTCAGGATTGAACAAACCCCACACACGGACGATGCCGTGGTCAGGATGGAACAAACCCCACACACGGACGATGCCGGTGGTCTGGATCGAACAAACCCGACACACGGACGATGTCGGTGGTCGGGATCGAACAAACCCCACACACGTACGATGCCGGTGGTCGGGATTGAACAAACCCCACACACGGACGATGCCGGTGGTCAGGATGGAACAAATCCCACACACGGACGATGCCGGTGGTCAGGACCGAACAAACCCCACACACGGACGATGCCGGTGGTCAGGATTGAACAAACCCCACACACGGACGATGCCGGTGGTCAGGACCGAACAAACCCCACACACGGACGATGCCGGTGGCCAGGACCGAATAAACCCCACACACGGACGATGCCGGTGGTCAGGATTGAACAAACCCCACACACGGACGATGCCGGTGGTCAGGATTGAACAAACCCCACACACGGACGATGCCGGTGGTCAGGATTGAACAAACCCCACACACGGACGATGCCGGTGGTCAGGATTGAACAAACCCCACACACGGACGATGCCGGTGGTCAGGATTGATCAAACCCCACACACGGACGATGCCGGTGGTCAGGACTGTACAAACCCCAAACACGGACGATGCCGGTGGTCGGGATTGAACAAACCCCACACACGGACGATGCCGGTGGTCAGGATGGAACAAATCCCACACACGGACGATGCCGGTGGTCAGGATCGAACAAACCCCACACACGGACGATGCCGGTGGTCAGGATAGAACAAACCCCACACATGGACGATGCCGGTGGTCAGGACCGAACAAACCCCACACACGGACGATGCCGGTGGCCAGGACCGAATAAACCCCACACACGGACGATGCCGGTGGTCAGGATTGAACAAACCCCACACACGGACGATGCCGGTGGTCAGGATTGAACAAACCCCACACACGGACGATGCCGGTGGTCAGGATTGAACAAACCCCACACACGGATTATGCCGGTGGTCAGGATTGAACAAACCCCACACACGGACGATGCCGGTGGTCAGGATTGATCAAACACCACACACGGACGATGCCGGTGGTCAGGACTGTACAAATCCCACACACGGACGATGCCGGTGGTCAGGATCGAACAAACCACACACACGGACGATGCCGGTGGTCAGGATAGAACAAACCCCACACATGGACGATGCCGGTGGTCAGGACCGAACAAACCCCACACACGGACGATGCCGGTGGCCAGGACCGAATAAACCCCACACACGGACGATGCCGGTGGTCAGGATTGAACAAACCCCACACACGGACGATGCCGATGGTCAGGATTGAACAAACCCCGGACATGGACGATGCTGGTGGTCAGGACCGAACAAACCCCACACACAGACGATGCCGGTGGCCAGGACTGAGCCTGAGTTTCTGAAGCTGTGAGGCAGCGACAACCATCAGGGCTGTTTGTGTCCATAATTTTTTTTTGCCCTTCTCATTATTTCCACTGAATTGTAATGTTTCTCAGCATTAAACTTCATTTGCTGTCTCTCTGCCCACTTTCACCTGGATGTAAGAAACTTAGGGAGATTCAGCATGTCATCAAGTGCTTTGACAAACTTCTACAGATGTACAGAGGAAGGCATTCTGACTGGTTGCATCCCAGCCGGGTATGGCAACTCCGATACAGAGGAACACAGGAGGCTGTAGGGACCTCAATCAGGGACATCTACAAGAGGCCAGGTCTCACAAATATGATATCCATCATCAGGAACTGAACTGGAAAACACTTTTCATAGCATTCATACACTGTATATTCATGTCTGTTACAACAGTAAACTTAAATTTTCTCTGGGCTTATGTGATGAACTACATATACCTGTCTGGACACGCCCCCCCCCGCTGACTGCTCCTGTGGCTCCTCCCACAGACCCGGGTATGAAGGCGATTGGAGACACCGCCCCGGCCTCAGTCTCCGGGATGTAGTGTGGTGGTCAATTGCTGCTTGTTCTTTCTTCCAGCCAATAAAAGCCTATATCTCGCCTCACGTCTCCGAGAGTTATTGATGGTGCATCAATTTTATTGGCTGGAAGTTTGAAAACATGGAAAGTATTTTACGTCCGGAAAAATTAGACATTGATCCTCAAGACTCAGAAGCAGCTCTTGCCTTTGAACTCTGGCTTGCATGCTTCCAATCATACTTGGAAGCGATTCCAGTGACTGAGACTGCCACAATGTACAAAATACTACTATCAAGAGTAAGGTCCGAAAGTACTCTCCCTTATCAGAGATCTGCCGACCTACCAAGTGGCACTGGACGCCCTCAAAAGACAGTACCTGTGACCGGTGAACACTGTCTACGCAAGACATCGCCTAGCGACACGGCGACAGCGACCCGACGAGTCGAGCGCTGGGTTTCTCCGAGCCCTACAGACACTCGTGCGAACTTGTGACTGCAAAGGTCTGACGGCGGAACAACATGCGGAGCTGCTAGTAAGAGACGCCTTCGTTACGGGGATCAGGTCAGTGTACGTGCGTCAGCGGCTGCTGGAAAATGCCGATCTTACCTTACGCTCGGCGATCGAGACGGCCGACACGCTGGAGGCCGCTCTGCACAACGCTGACACTGTCCAGCCATGCGATCCCCCGCCGGAATTCACCACCACCGCTGCCAGTCGCGAGTCCACGAACTCCCCGAAACCAACCACAGCTGCTGCCAGTCGCAAGTCAGCGCAGTGTTACTTCTGCGGACTCGAAAAGCACCCCCGAAAACGCTGCCCGGCCCGAGAAGTGACCTGCTCCAGCTGCGGGAAGAAGGGCCATTTCGCCAAGGTCTGTAAGTCTGAACCACGAGCGGGGTCGGGCAGCGCTGCATGTGAGGCATGGGGGCCGCCATCTTGGTTGCCGCCATCTTGCCTGCCCGCCTCATGCGAGACATGGGGGCGGCCATCTTTGTCGGCGCCACCTCACCCCGCTCCTGACCCACCGGTGCTTACCGGGCACCAAGACGGCAGTTCAACTCTGGCCTCCGTAACCCTCGACCAAAGCGCCCCACACCAGCTTGCAAGGTCAATGGTGGACATCCTGGTGGAGGGGCACAGGACTAGCTGCCTGTTTGACACGGGCAGCACTGAGAGTTTTATTGACCCGGACACGGTGCAACGCTGCGGACTCGTGACACGGCCGGTAAGCCAGAGGGTCACCTTGGCTTCTGGGTCGTATTCCACAGACATCCGGGTGGGTTGTGTAGCGACATTGGTGGAGGAGGGCACAGAATATCGGGACTTTGCGCTACTGGTCATGCCTCAACTGTGCGCGCCTGTGCTATTGGGGCTGGACTTCCAGAGCCACCTCGAAAGTGTGACTATCGCATATGACGGGCCCCTCCCACCACTCACTGTCCGGAATCCTCAGTTTTGTGGGACTTTGTCCTATACCCCGCTACTGACCACACACACACACACCGACCCACACATCCCACCCAGCACCATGCCGACAGCTGAGCTACTGACACCACTTGCAGCCTCTCCACCCTCAAGATCCCTCCCACACCGCTGTTCGCCAACCTGACTCCCGACTGTAAACCTGTGGCAACTAAAAGCAGGAGGTACAGCGCGGGGGGACAGGGCCTTCATTCAGTCAGAGGTGCAGCGGCTGCTCAGGGAGGGGATCATTGAGCCAAGCACAAGTCCTTGGAGGGCCCAGGTGGTTGTTGTTCGGACCGGGCAGAAAAATAGGATGGTCGTGGACTATAGCCAGACCATCAATAGGTTCACACAGCTTGACGCGTACCCCCTACCCCGCATCGCGGATATGGTCAACCAGATAGCTCAGTACAAGGTGTACTCGACCATAGACCTGAAATCCGCTTATCACCAGCTCCCAATCCGCCCAGAGGACCGCCCCTACACCGCCTTCGAGGCGGGCGGCAGGCTCTATCACTTCCTGCACGTCCCCTTCGGTGTCACAAATGGTGTCTCTGTCTTCCAGAGGGAAATGGACCGGATGGTGAACCAGTGCCAACTGAAGGCCACATTTCCCTATCTGGATAACATCACCATCTGTGGTCACGACTGGCAGGATCACAACGCCAACCTCCAACGATTTTTTCAAGTGGCCAAAGCCCTGAACCTTACTTATAACAGGGACAAGTGTGTGATTGGAACCACCCGACTCGCTATCCTTGGGTATGTCGTGGAGAACGGGGTCATTGGCCCTGATCCCGACCGTATGCGCCCCCTGTTAGAACTCCCTCTTCCCACCAACCTCAAAGCCCTCAGACGGTGCCTGGGCTTCTTTTCCTATTACGCCCAATGGGTCCCCCGTTACGCAGACAAGGCCCGCCCCCTGGTCAAGTCCACCACTTTTCCCCTCTCTGCCGAGGCCTGTGCGGCCTTCAGCTGCATTAAAGGGGACATTGCCAAAGCAACGATGCATGCGGTGGACGAGACCATTCCCTTCCAAGTAGAGAGTAACGCCTCCGACTTCGCGCTGGCTGCTACCCTCAATCAGGCAGGCAGGCCGGTAGCATTCTTCTCTCGTACCCTTCAAGGCTGTGAAGTTCGGCACTCCGCGGTGGAGAAAGAAGCCCAGGCCATAGTGGAAGCTATTAGGCACTGGAGGCACGATCTCGCCGGCAAAAGGTTCACCTTGCTGACCGACCAGCGCTCGGTTGCGTTCATGTTCAGCAACCAACAGCGGGGCAAAATCAAAAATGATAAAATTTTGCAGTGGAGAATCGAACTCTCCACCTACAACTATGACATCCTGTACCGGCCTAGAAGGCTCAAAGAGCCCCCTGATGCCCTATCCCGGGGAGCGTGTGCCAGCGCGCAGCTCGACCGGCTATACGCCCTCCATGCACATCTTTGCCACCCGGGGGTCACCTGATTTTACCATTTTGTGAAAGCCCGGAACCTGCCTTACTCCCTTGAGGACATCAGGACGATGACCAGGGACTGCCAAGTCTGCGCTGAGTGCAAACTGCACTTCTACCATCCTGAAAAGGTGCAACTTATCAAGGCCACCCGCCCCTTTGAGCAACTGAGTGTTGACTTTAAGGGCCCCCTTCCCTTCACCGACCACAATGTCTACTTTCTCAACATTATCGATGAGTACTCACGGTTCCCCTTTGCCATCCCCTGCCCCGACACCACTGCCACGTCCGTCATAAAAGCCCTGCGCCAGCTCTTCACTCTGTTCGGATATCCCTGCTATATCCACAGTGAAAGAGGGTCCTCCTTTATGAGTGACGAGCTGCGCCAGTACCTGCTGGCTAGGTGCATTGCTACTAGTAGGATCACGAGCTATAATCCCCGGGGAAATGAACAGGTAGAGAGGGAGAATGCCACAGTGTGGAAGGCCACACTTTTAGCCCTTAAGTCGAAAGGGTTGCCAGTCTCTCGATGGCAGGGGGTCCTCCCCGAGGCACTCCACTCTATCCGCTCCCTGTTATGTACGTCCACCAATGCCACCCCTCATGAGCGACTCTTTTCTTTTCCCAGGAAGTCTGCCACTGGGACCACCCTACCAGTTTGGCTGACATCCCCAGGGCCAGTGCTGCTCTGGAAACATGCGAGGAGCAATAAATACTCCCCGCTGGTCGAGAGGGTTCACCTACTACATGCGAACCCCCAGTATGCCTACGTGGTCTTACCTGATGGGCGGGAGGACACGGTCTCCGTCCGCGACCTGGCGCCTGCAGGAGCAGCAGACCCCTACCCTGAACACTCCATGGTAACTATGAACCCTGTACCCGAGGTGACACTGCGCACACCGAGCCCTACACAGACTCCTCACGACACACCTATACCGGGCGTCTCGCACGCGTATATACCAGGCGCCTCGCACACGCATGAGGGGTCACTGACGCCTAGTGGGCTGACACCTCCAGTTAGGCCGGAACCAGCACAACCACCGTCTCCGGTGCAATCACCACCGGCACCTGTGCAATCACAGCCGGTGCTACGTAGATCGCAGCGACAGATTCGACCACCTGATAGACTTAACCTGTAAATATACTTGTAAGAAACTTCGCCCCATGGAGACTCTCTTTTAAAAAAAAGGGGGGTGAAAGTGGTGAACTACATATACCTGTCTGGACATGCCCATGGTGTGTCTATTGACTTTTCTATTGCCCATGGTGGGTTAAATGACTGTAAAAGACATGTTGAGGTGAGTTTAACAGTGTCATTCATTCAGTAGCATAGCTAACATTATTTAAACTAGCTGGCTAGCTGCTAAGGAGCTATTCTGTTGATGTCCTATGTGATGAGGCCAAACTCCCTGTAGACTTGCTTAAAGTTGTAATAGAATAAAAAAACAACTCCATGATAATATAATATATCAAATGTCCTGTATACATACACCCTTGGAGGTCGACCGGGGGGTGGGGGAAGGAGCGGTCAGATATGGGGTTGCGGGGGGTGGAGGTGATGGTGCTACCTCCCTGAAATGAGTTTTTGCAGGGTGGGGTGTCTGGGTACTGAAGTAAGAAACGAAACCCTGGGTGCAACTAGTTTCATTTTCATCATAGGCCTGTGATTACAGTATAAAATGACAAAACAGGAAATGACAAAACAGCCACAGCAGAGAGGAAATAGTCGCAAAAGCATAAAGGAGCAAAGAGAACTCCTAATACAGGACGTGGTGTTAATCCATCCTTCTTAACATGAAGGCTATATTTATCGTTGTGTTTCTGATTCCGGCCGGTGAGTTAACTTGCTTTCCTTTGACTTCACTTCAATGTTTGATTCCACGGCTTTCCAGAAATTCTAACTTTCTCTCTTCACTTTGCAGTGGGCTGTTTCGATGTGTTAACCTATGCAATCGAAGTGAAAGGTAATTTTGATCTAAAGATTTTTTTTTTTTAAAAACGGTTAGCTTTATTTGTCATTTGTGCATCGAAACATACGGTGAAATGCATTATTTGTGTCAAATCAGCAAGGATGTGCTGGGGGATGCCTGCAAGTCCTTGGACACTACCTCACTTTTTAAATATATATTATTTCTGGGGTTTTTTGCATGATTTTTAATCTATTCAATATAGGTATACTGTAATTGATTTATTTATTTATTATTATTATTTTATTTTGTTTTTTTCTCTGCTAGATTATGTATGGCATTGAACTGCTGCTGCTAAGTTAACAATTTTCACGTCACATGCCAGTGATAATAAACCTGATTCTGATTCTGAAGTGTCGCCACTCTTCCAGAACCAATGCAGCATGTCCACAACTTAGTATCCTTAAGCCATGCATGTTTAGAATGTAGGAGGAAACAGGAGCACCTGGTTGTGGGGAAAATGTAGAAACAGCACTGGGAATCATATTCATGTCTTACAACAGCTGCTGTAAAGCATTGTGCTAACCTCTGCGCTATGTTGCCTCCCCAAACAGTTAAACTATTCCAAACAGTTACATTTATATGCAAACTAAAATCAGGGAGTATACTAACAAATTGATTTTATTTGCTGAAATCACTATTGGAAATATTTTACAGGCTTCTGTGTGCTCAGATCAGAGGAGATGCTAGTTCCACAGCTGTAATCAGCATCTAATCAACGGTGGTTAAGAGAGCGGGAAGTGCTGGAGATGCTCAGCAGGTTTGACAGCATCTGTGAGCTGAGCAGTGTGGAGAAAGAAAGAGAGAGAGAGAGGGAGAGAGAGAGAGAAAAGAAAGAAAGAAAGAAAGAAAAAGAAAAAGAAAGAAAGAAAAAATAAATCCAGTGTTTTTTTGTCACTCTGGGAGAAATTAGAAAACAAAGGTACTTTAATTTGCCGACAATGCCAGAGTGGAAGGAACAAAAGAAACCTTTTTGATAAGACGGAGGAAACCTGCCACAAATGGATGTGAATGCTTGCTAATTTGTTGCACTATCCTTTATTAGATTGTGACCCTGGGATAAATGAATCTACTGTCTACCCTATCTTTAGCTCTCATAATTTTATAAACTTCTATCTCGTCTCCTCTGAACCTCTGACATTCCAGAGAAAACAAGTTTATCCAAATTCATCTTACACTTAATCAGAGTCAAAAGTCGAGTTAAGGTCAAAGTAATTTATGGTCAAAGTACACATATCTCACCAATATACTACTCTGAGATTCATGCTCTTGCAAGCATTCACCGTAGAACAAAGAAATGCAAGAGAATGAGTGAAAAACTACTCCCAAAGATTGACAAACCAACAACCAATGTGCAAAAAAAAAGATAAACTGTGCAAATAAAAGAAGGAAAGATAAATAAATAGATAGATATGTAGATAAACAAATAGGTAAATAAATAAATACCTGTATAATACTGGGAAAGAGTTGCAGATTCCTTGAAAGTGAGTCGATAGGTTGTGGAATCAGTTCAGTGTTGAGGTGAGGGAGGTTATCCACACTGATTCAGGAGCCTGATGGTTGAAGAGTAATAACTGTTCCTGAACTTGCTGGTGTGGGACTTAAGGCTCCTGTGCCTCCTTCCTGAAGGCAGCAGCAAGAAGAGAGCATGGCTGGATGGTGGTGGTCCTTGATGATGGATCCGCACCATGATGAATCTCCTTTCATACAGGCAACGTTCTGCAAAACCTTTTCTGCTCCCTCTCCAAAGCTGCCATACCCTTTCTATAACATGGTACGAGGTAGAACAGAATGCAGAATTTGAAATGCAGCCTAACTTTCAGAGGCTGGAGGTGGAGAGGAAACCAGGACATCTGGGAGAAACACAAGAGGTCACAGACAGAATGGACAAAGTCCACACACCAGCAGCGCCGGAAGGTGGGATTGAATCCGAGTCTCTGAGGCTGCTGGACAGAAGCACTACCTGCTGTACCACTATGCTGGTATCCTGAATTTTTCCCCAAATTAGATTCATATGGGTTGGTGTTGGGGGTGAGGATAACTGGGGGTCTACAAGGCTTTAGTGATATCAGCGTAATTTTGTTGCAAACTATTTGTTAAAAGGCTGAAATGCCTAATTCTGCTCCTGTGACACATGATCTCAACAACCAGCTAGAGGAGCAATATCTGTGGGAGGAAAGGAATTGTTGATGTTTGAGGTCAAAACCCTGTATCAGAACTCATGTGTCTGCAAAAATATAGCTTCTTTGTTTATTTAACTGCCCACAGTCCCCAAAGTAAAGGAATGGCCTGATATTCTCAATTATTGTGAATAATTGGATAAAAAAATCTATTTTAACATTTCCATTTTGTAAATAATTATTGATCCTGTAAGTGTAAATTTAACAAGCAGAAGGGCCAACCATTTTAGGAAAATATCAAAGTTCAAATTTTAAAGTAATTATATGTTCAAAGGTAGTGTACATACATTGAGATTCATTTCCTTGCAGGCATTTACAGGAAAAAAACTACAAAAGAATTTACTAAAATGTGCTGCCAGTAAACGGTCATTTAAACCTAAGAACAGGAAAATAGGACCAAGCTGGTCATTTTCCTCCAGGTGTCAACATTTTACCCGGATGTTGACGGGACTTGGGGGCCTGAGTTGAAACAAGTGGTTGTGTAAGTTAGAACTTTATTCCCTGGAATTTAAGATATTGAGGGATGACCTGATCAAAATATATAATTTGCATTGTCTTAATCCATAAGCCATGAGCGTAAATAGTGGAGAGTGGAGATATCCCATATTGTATAGTATCAATATGTTCATATTCACAGGGTGTATCTTGAAATCTATATTGGGAGCAGAGAAGCTTTGTGAAACATCCACTGATCAGGGTAAGTACTATGAAAAATTTCCTTTTTTTTGTGCATGTGATAATTGTTGACAGACTTTAGCAAGCAATCATAAATTATGGAAAAGCTGGCGAGAATGCTGAGCCAGTAATGCAGCTTGTGTGGAAGGGGGAACAGTCATTACAAGGGTAAGACTGGGAGTCCGTGTCAACCAGCATGGCTGGAATCGTCCTAGTTCTGGTCATGGCTTATAGGATGACAGATGGGTGACTGCAGCCACTGAAATCCTCGTCTGTCCCATTCTCAAAATGTCCACTCTTGCCTCTGCTCAGAGACAAGTAAGACCATGAAGGACGCAGACATAGTGAAAGCACTGTCTTATACCCAGGGAGGGTCTGGTGTTAAAAACAGATCACGGCAGCTTCTTCACACAAAAAGTGGTGCAGATTTGGGATAAGCTGTCAGAAATAGCAGACACAGTAACAACATTTAAACACCATCTAGAAAGGTACACAGATAGCAGTGGTTTAGATTCTATGAGAATATTTATTTGAAGGTAATGTTCCACACATCCCAACAAATGATTCAGAGCATCCTATGGGGATATGTGTTTTTTCCCCTCAGGAGGTGGATTTGTTTAATGACTCATATTTTCCTTCCTCTAGATTGTTTTTACCAACAAGGAATGACACTGGGAAAGCAGTGTTTGAAACCTGCACTTGCCAAATTCATTAGTAGTTTTGGTAGGTGGATTATAAAACTGAATGCGACTGTGTTTCCTGTGCTATACAAAATGCGGTACTGTACTTACAGTTTATCTTATGCAATTTGTGTTTGCTTTATCATTGTCACATACACCAAAACACAATGAAAAGCTGTTGTTTTCCTGCCATCCAGACAGACCTCAACATAGATTCAGTGGCCACTCTATTAGGTATACTTTGCTCATTAATTCAAGTATCTAATCAGCCAATCTTGTGGCAGAAACAATGCATAAAAGCATGGCTTCAGTTGTTCAGGAATGTGATCTAAGTGTCTTTGACCAGAGAATGATAGTTGGTGCCAGACAGTGTGGTTTGAATATCTAACAAACTTGCTGATCTCCTGGGCTTTTCACATACAACAGTCTCTAGAGTTCACAGAGAATAGAACGAAAAACAAAAATCCATCTCTGTGGGGAAAAAAAATCCTTGTTAATGAGTGAGGTCAGAGGAGAATGGCCAGACAGGTTCAAACTGACAGGTAGGCGACAGAGGAAACTCAAATAAATACGCATTACAACGATGGAGTGAACACAGATATGTTGAATCTTGAAGTGAATGGGGTTACAACAGCAGAAGACCAGGAACATGCACTTAATGGCAACCTTATTAGGCACAGGGGTACCTAATAAAGTGGCCACTGAGTGTACATATGTAAATTAAGGGAGAAAACAGAAAGAGATGCAGAACATGGTGTTACAGTTACAGGAGAAGTGCAGAGTTGGTAGGCAAATAAGATGCAATGGTCATGACAAGGTAAATCAAGAAATCAAGAGTACATCTTTAATTCAAGCAATTCTGCAGATGCTGGAAATCCAAAGGAATACATGCCAAATGCTGTAGGAATTCAGCAAGTAGGGCAGCATCTATAGAAATAAATAAACTGCCAATGGTTCAACTGAAGACCCTTTATCAGGGCAGCAAAGGAAGGGGGAAGATGCCAGATTAAGAAGTTGGGGAAGTGGAAGGACAAGCCAGAAGGTGATAGGTGAAGCCAACATGTACAAACAAGCTGGATGAACTCAGCAGGTTGGGCAGCATCCATTGACTGGAACGGTCTCAGCCCGAAACGTTGACTTGAAGGGTCTCGACCCAAAACGTTGACTGCTCATTTCAATGGATGCTGCCCGACCTGCTGAGTTCATCCAGCTTGTTTGTACGTGTTGATTTGACCACGGCATCTGCAGTGCACTTTGTGTTTACGATAGGTAAAGCCAGGTGGTTGGGAGACGCAGTATGAAGTAAGAAGCTGGGATGTGCTAGGTGGAAAAGACAATGGGCTGGAGAGGAAGGAGTCTGGTAGGAGGAATGTGCACTATTGGAGAAAGGGAAGGAGCTGAAAGGCAAGTGAGAAGAAGAGGTAATAGGTTAGAGTGGAAAACCAAAGCAGAGGAAAAGGAAAGGGAAGAAGTTACTGGAAGTTAGAGAAATCAATGTTCGTGCCATCAGGTTGGAGGCTACTTAGACAGAATATGAGGTGTTGCTCCTCCAACCTGAGAGTGGTCTCATCATGGCATAAGAGGAGATTATAGAACATGTTCAGAACAGAAATGGGACTAGGAGTTAAACTGGGAAATTTGGCTTTTTGCAGAAGGAGCAGAACAGCTCTATAAAGCATTCCCCAAATCTATGTCCGATCTCCCCAGTGCATCGGGAGCACCAGATACCTTAGACAACACCAACAGATTTATAGGTGACGTGTTGCACTCACCTGGAAGGACTGTTAGCAGCCCTGAAGGGAGGTGAGGGAGGAGGTGAATGGGCAGGTGTAGCACTTCTGCCGCTGGCAGGGTTAAGTGTCAGGAGTGAAATTAGTGGAGCGGGATGAACGGACAGGGGAATTGCGGAGGGAGCAATCTGTGCAGAAAGCGGAGAGTAGAGGGGAAGTGGTGATGTATCTGATGGTAGGATCCCGTTGAAGATGGCAAGAGTTGTGGGGAACAATGTATTGAATTTGGAGGATTTGGGGTGATGAGTGAGGACAAGAGGAACTCTGAAGGAAGATGGGGTGAGCATGGATGTCTGGGAAATGGAGGAGATGTGTGTGAGGACACAGTCAATGGTGGTTAAAGGAAACCCCATTCCTTGAAGAATGCTTTCTATAGTGCATCAATAAAAATTGTTGAGGGTTGATGGGAGCATGCCAAATTTCATTAGCCTTCTGAAGTAATAGCAGTGCTGATGAGCTTTGCTGACTGTGATATCAACATGGTTGGACCAGGACAGGGTATTGATGATATTCACTCCTGGGAAGATGAGGCACTCAATCCTCTTGACCTCAGCACTCTTGATATAAACAGAGCCTGTGCATCGCCCTTCCCTTCCCCCTTCCTGAAATCAGTGACCAGCTCTTTCGTTTTGCTGACACTGGGGGCACTGCTGTTGGCATGATATAATATCTCCATGTTCTCTCTTTCCTTCCTGTCCTCTGACTCATCATTATTTGAGATATGGCCCACTACGGTGATTTTGTGTACAAATTTGTAGGTGGAGCTCGAGCAGGATTTGGACAGGCAGTTGTGGGTGTACAGGGTGTAGAGTAGAGGGCTGAGAATGCAGCTTTATGGAACGCCAGTGATGAGGTGTTGCTGCCCATCCTTACTAATTGCGGTCTGTTGGTCAACAAGTCACATACGCAGTTGCAGAGGGAGGCATTGACTCCCAGGTCTCAAAGTTTGGTGATGAGTTCTCTTGGGATTATAGTATTGAGGGTGGAATAGTAATCAATAAAAAAATTAAAATATCAAAACAAAATTTAAATTGTTATCAATTAAAGGTTAGGTGCCTCTGCTGTCCAGATGCTTGAGAGATGAGAGTAGGGCCAGGGAGATGGCCTCCACAGTAGACCTGTTACGGCATTAGTCGAGTTACAGTGGGTCGAGCCTGTTGTTGATACATACCATGATCAGCCACTTGAAGCACTTCATGATGCTGAAAGTTAGAGCTATCAGGCAGAAATCCAGATTGAAGCAAAGAGTGGTTAAAAATGTCTGCAAAAGCACCTGTAGTCGATCTGTGCAGGATCGACAGACACAACCAGGGACTCCACCATAGCAAAATGTTTCCACGAGTTCACTCTCCAGAAGACCAGTCTTACGTCTGCAATGGAAGCTGTGGGTTCAGATGCATTGGAGCTTGTTGGGGTTGGAGCTGACATTACAATCCCCTTCTGTTCAAAACGTGCATAGAACATATTAAGCTGCTACTGACAATACTAATTGACTTGACCTTTGGCCCGTCCAGCATGTACTGTCCTGGCACAATTGACTGCCTTCGTGAGGCAGCTAGAAGCGGTTGTGAGAATCAGTGCAGGGGAGCCCAGTGCCTCAGCTGCTCTCAAGTGTTGTGTGCAGTTTGGTAGCCATGCTCTAGGGTGTACACGATGAAGCTCATGGGATGCAGGTAAGATACACAGGAGTGGTGCATGGAACGGAGGGACTGAGTGAAAAGGCGAGATTTGATAGGGTGGGACAAAGGAAACTCAGAGTGGTGAATCAGAGTTTTATAAAATTATGGGAATCGTAGATAATGTAAATAGTCTGAGTTTTTTTCAGGTAGGAGAGTCTAAAATGAGAGGGAATAGGCTCAGCGTGCCAAGTGAAGGATTCAAAATGCAACGTAAATCAAGACTGAGTGCATTACCCATCTACATCTAAATGCATTTATGTACTACTGGCACCCCTCAGCCTCCTATGCTCCAGGGAGTTAAGTCCTGGCTTGCAAAACCTCTCCTTAAGTCAATCCTGAGTGTTCTGACAACAACCTTGTAAATCTTTCCTGAACAGCTTCCCCCTATAACTCAATCCTGCATGCCCTGGCAAGAATCTTGTAAATCTTTTCTGCACTCATTCCAGTTTAGTAACATCTTTCCTCTCGAAAGGTGATTAGAATTAGATACAACCCTCCAAGAGCAGCCTCACCTGTACAACCACACCATATACTCATTGCCCTGACAGATGAAAGCCTAGCGTGCCAAAATCCTTTCTCCAATTCTCCTGTCGACCAATGACTCCACTTTCAGGGAACCACATGCTTAAAATCCAAGCTCCCTCTGCTCTTTGCAAATTGTTTCTTCTCCAAATGGAGAAAGCCATTGGTAGGCTTGTTAGGATGTGATGTTGTAGCTGTACAAAGCATGGGTTCGAGAACACTTTGAGCATCTCTCTACATGAAGAGTGTGGTAGCTTTTAACTGCTGTATTCCCTAAATCTACCGGCTGGTGGCATAGTGGCATCAGCACCGGACTTTGGAGCAAAGGCTCCCCAGTTCAAATCCAGCCAGCTCCAAAAACCTGGAGAGGGACGAGCTTTGCCAGGTTTCAGATGCCCAAGACACGTCGTATGATGAGCAGTCACCAAAAAGATGGGTGCAAAAAGCTTGTCATGACGGTGCCCCGACGACTCCACCAGGAGTTCAGGAGTTCACTCTGAGCCAAGGCTTCCCTAAAACCTTTACAACACTCTCCGGCAGCTCATTCCATATAATCACAATCCTTTCTTTTTATTTTTTTATTACATTTAGAGATGCAGCACATAACAGGCTCTTCAAGTCAAGTCAAGACACTTTTTATTGTCATTCTGACCATAACTGCTGGTACAGTGCACAGTAAAAATGAGACAATGTTTTTCAGGACCATGGTGCTACATGAATCAATACAAAAACTACACTGAACTACATAAAACAACACAAAAAACTACACTAGACTACAGACCTACCCATGAATGCATAAAGTGCACAAAACAGTGCAGGCATTACAATAAATAATAAACAAGACAATAGGGCAGTAGAGGGCAGTAAGTTGTGTCAGTCCAGGCTGTGGGTATTGAGGAGTTTGATAGCTTGGGGGAAGAAACTGTTACATAGTCTGGTCGTGAGAGCCCGAATGCTTCGGTGCCTTTTCCCAGATGGCAGGAGGGAGAAGAGTTTGTATGAGGGGTGCGTGGGGTCCTTCATAATGCTGTTTAAATGTCTGTAATGGTGGGAAGAGAGACCCCGATGATCTTCTCAGCTGACCTCACTATCTGCTACAGGGTCTTGCAATCCGAGATGGTGCAATTGCCGAACCAGGCAGTGATGCAGCTGCTCAGGATACTCTCAATACAACCCCTGTAGAATGTGATGAGGATGGGTGGGGGGGGGGGGGGGGAGATGGACTTTCGTCAGCCTTCGCAGAAAGTAGAGACGCTGCTGGGCTTTCTTTGCTATGGAGCTGGTGTTGAGGGACCAGGTGAGATTCTCCGTCAGGTGAACACCAAGAAATTTGGTGCTCTTTACGATCTCTACCGAGGAGCTGTCGATGTTCAGTGGGGAGTGGTCGCTCTGTGCCCTCCTAAAGTCAACAATCATCTCTTTTGTTTTGTTCACATTAAGAGACAGGTTGTTGGCTCTGCACCAGTCCGTTAGCCGTTGCACCTCCTCTCTGTAAGCTGACTTGTCGTTCTTGCTGATGAGACCCACCACGGTCATGTCATCAGCGAACTTGATGATATGGTTTGAGCTGTGTGTTGCAGCACAGTCGTGGGTCAGCAGAGTGAACAGCAGTGGACTGAGCACGCAACCCTGGGGAGCCCCGTGCTCAGTGTGATGGTGTTAGAGATGCTGCTCCCGATCCGGAATGACTGAGATCTCCCAGTCAGGAAGTCTAGGATCCAGTTGCAGAGGGAGGTGTTCAGGCCCAGTAGTCTCAGCTTTCCAATCAGTTTCTGAGGGATGATTGTGTTGAATGCTGAACAACAATCAAACGTACGTGCCTGTTTTGTCCAGGTGGGATAGGGCCAGGTGGAGGGTGCTGGTGATGGTGTCATCTGTTGAACGGTTGGGACGGTACGCAAACTGCAGAGGGTCCAGTGAGGGGAGCAGCAGGGTCCTGACGTGTCTCATGACAAGCCTCTCGTCATGACCCTTCTGGCTCTCTGAGCCACACCGCCCAGCTACCCCCAATTTAACCACAGCCCTGTTGTGGGACAATTTACAATGAACAATTAACCTATTAACTGGCATATCTTTAGACTGTAGGAGGAAACCGGAGTACCCAGAGAAAGCTCACGCGTTCCATGGGGAGGCATGTAGACTCCGTACAGATGACACTGGGATTGAACTCCAAACACAGACACTCCACACTGTAATAGTGTTGCGCTAACCACCACACTACCACAGCATCTGTCTGGAAACCTTGCCCCCTCCCCTCACCTCTGCCTCATCTGGGGAAAATGACTCTCTATCCAATTTACATTCTTTGTAATTTTGAATTGAATTAAATTGAATTGACTTTATTACTTACATCCTTCATATACCTGAGAGTAAAGATCTTTACGTTACATCTCTGTCTAACTGTGTAATGTGCAATCATAGTAATTTATAATAAATAGTAGGTACAACAGGACAGTCAATATAACATAGAAATACAATTGTATCAGTGTGAATTAATCAGTCTGATGGCCTGGTGGAAGAAGCTGTCCCAGAGCCTGTTGATCCTGGCTTTTATGCTGCGGTACTGTTTCCCGGATGGTAGCAGCTGGAATAGATTGTGTTTGGGGTGACTCGGGTCCCCAGTGATCCTTTGGGCCCTTTTTACACATCTGTCTTTGTAAATGTCCTGAATAGTGTGAAGTTCACATCTACAGATGCGCTGGGCTGTCCACACCACTCTCTGCAGAGTCCTGCAATGGAGAGAAGTACAGTTCCCATACCAGGCAGTGATGCAGCCAGTCAGGATGCTCTCAATTATGCCACCTCTCAGCCGCCTTGGTTCCAGGAAGAATAAACCCAGCCTATCCAATCTCTCCTGATAACTCCATCTCTTCAGTCCATACAACATCCTCATGAATTTCTTTTGCACTCTATTGTTACCGCATTCGCCCTGCGATGTGGTGACCAGAACTGCACATAGTACTCCAGGACAGTCTTACCAATGCTGTGTGCAGCTACAACATGATGTTCCAACTCTTTATTCAATGCCTCAAATGCTTTCATCACTACCCTGTCTACTTGCATCAGTAATTTTCAGAAGCTCTGAACTGCCACACCATGTTCTCTCTGTACGTGTTCAAGGTAATTCTCCTATAGTTCTCTGTACTTCCTCTAAGGCAATTCTGGTGAACAGTTCTGATCTCTACCTCCATTCACACCTTATTGTGTTTTACAAACGGTATCACGTACATGTGAAATAATCCCAATGCAATGGAACAGAGAACCAAGCCATTTCTGAATGGCCAGTGTTTTCCTGATGTTGCCACAACCTGACCAGGACTACTGGCAAGCAAGAAGAGCAGGAATTCTGAAGGTAGATGGTGATAGAAATGACAAGGGCCTCATGCTTGTTTGTCTCTCTTGCAGATGATCTCTTCAAATTGACGAAACCCCTTGAAGGTGAGATTTGAAAGGAAGTGTTGTGTATTTAATATTTCAGTAATATTTGAATAATATTGTAAATATTTTGTTTGATTAAGCATTCTTTGTCGTTACATAATTCATTATGGGTTATATGTAAACGTACGTAAATGGCGTAACTCATTATGTAAGCACTTCATACAAATATGCCTTACTTAAAGTTGAAACTAAGACATGTTATTCCGAGCTACCTTGTTTTTCTTTCAATTAGTTTAGTTTTGGAATTACAAAACATAACAGTGGTGACAAGTAAGTTTTAAAACAAACCCAAGATGACTACCTACCCGTTGAAGCTTAACAAGATGTTCAAGTTGAAAAAAGAGGCACAGTGAGACAGTTGATCTAAAAAAAACTCACAAAGCCAAGAAAATGTGCAGATGCTGGAAATCCAGGTAACACACACAAAATGCTAGAGGAACTCAGCAGGCCAGGCAGCTTCTATGGAAAAGATTAAACAATCGATGTTTCTGGCCAAGACACTTCATCAGGACTGGAAAAAAAAGATGAGAAGTTAGAGCAAGAAAATGGGGGAAGGGGAGGAAGAAGTACAAGGTGGAAGGTGATAGCTGAAACTGGGAGGGGGGAGAGGTGAAGTAAAGAGCTGAGATGCTGATAGGTGAAGAGTTAAAGAATTGGAGAAGGGGGAATCTGATCGGAGAGGATGGAAGACCATGGAAGAAAGGGAAGGGGGAAGAGCACCAGAGGAAGGTGATGGGCAGGTAAGGAGATAAGATGAGAGAGGGAAACAGGAATGGGAATGGTGAAGGGGGAGGCAATTTCTGGAAGTTCGACAAATTGATGTTCAAGCCATCGGGTTGGAGGCTACCCAAAGGGAATATAAGGTGTTGCTCCTCCAACATGAGTGTGGCCTCATTGTGACAGTAAAGGAGGCCATGGACTGACATGTCAGAGTGAGAATGGGAAGTAGAATTGAAATAGGTGGTCACCAGGAGATCCCACTTTTTCTGTCGGACGGAGCATAAATACTCAGCGATGCTTTCTTCCAATCTGCGTCGGGTCTCACCAATATACAGGAGGCCACACTGGGAGAACCGGGCACAGTAGATGACCCCAACAGACTCACAGGTGAGGTGTCGCCTCACCTGGAAGAACATTTTGGGGCCCTGAATGGTAGTGAGGGAGGAGGTGTAGGAGCAGGTGTGGCACTTGTTCTATTTGCTAGGCTAAGTGCCAGGAGGGAAATCAGTGGGTAGGGATGATTGGAAACACTCAGAGGGAGTGATCCCTGAGGAAAGTGGAAAGTGGGGTGGGGGGAGGGAAAAATCTGCTTGTTGGTGGGATCCCATTGAAAATGGTGAAAGTTACAGAGAATTATGTGCTGGAAGCAGAGGCTTCTGGCATGGTAGGTGACGACAAGGGGAACACTATCCCTGGCGAGGTGGCAGGTGGATGGGTTGAGGACAGATGTGTGCAGAATGGAAGAGCTGTGGGTGAGGGCAGTGTTAATGGTGGAGGAAAGAAAGCCCCTTTCTTTGAAGAAGGAGGACACCTCATTAGTTCTGGATTGTAAAGCTTCATCCTGAGAGCTAATGCAGTGAAGACGGAGGAACTGAGAGAAGGGGATGGCATTTTTACACAATTGAGTTGCGGTCAAGAATGGAAAAGAGCATGATCAAAATTGCAATATTTAAGCGGAAACTGGCCAGGTCAAAACAAATTGTGTTACTGTTGTGGCAGGGGCTCACATACAACAGACCAATGCAAGTTTAAAGATGAAAATTGCAGAAAATGCAACAAAGGAGAACACATACAAAGAGTTTGACAAAAATAAATGGACTGCAGAGGGAAGCGAAAAAGATAAAAGTTAAGTTGCATTTTCAAAAAGAGCACTAATCTTTTAGCTGTTGATGAAAAAACTTATAATGAAGAGAGTGTCACTGGACTGAGTAGCCTGAGATTTACAAAGCGAGAACTCACAGGAGACAAGCAGTATGGCTGACACCAGAAGTGAACGGCAGATTAATTAAAATAGAATTAGAAACTGCCTTGGCTGTTTCAGTTATTGTATAAAATGGGTTTGAATGACATTTCAAAGATACTTAACTGAAGCCTGCAGATATCCGACTAAGAACTTATACTGAAGAAAAGATAATTCTTGTAGAATGACATGTGTAACAGAGAAATACAACAATTAACAAGCCACACTGGGCTTGTATGTGGTAAAATCAGGACGACCAGCATTGTGGGGACGTGATTGACTGAGACCACAACTTGATTGGAGATCCATCCACTATTTTCCTGCTGCACCCCTTGCAGTAGATTCAACTGAAAGTGAATTAAGGAAGGTACTGGATGATGCCACAGCTGTGTTCAAGGATGGCATTGTAAAACTCAAAGTATCAAAGGTAAATGAGCGTTAAATGAAAATGCCAAGCCCATGTTTTACAGAGCCCATCCCATTCCTTATACCATCTGTGATAAAGAAGCCAGTGAGCTGGATTGCATGGAGGCTGAAGGAATTCTTTCCAAGGTTGAGTGGAGCCCATGGGCAAGGCGGTGGTCCCAGTAGCCAAGAAGAATGGGTCTGTCAGGGATTAATGTAGGATTGTCATAACACTGCTTACTGGCCAGCGCATACTCAGTGGGCCAAAGGGTCTGTAACTGTATCTCTCTGTGATGCTTCATGAGTGTAAAAATCACATTCTCTCATTTATTTGAATAGAAACTATTCTGTGCGCACTGGACCGAGTTTTTGATGACGCAAAAATCTGCATTCCTCCTACACACGGTAAGGAAGTTGTTTTCACAGAAATATTTATTGAGAGTTCTGTGCCTCCCAGTCAGACAGATGAGCCAGTGAACAAAGTAGATTTATTCATAAATCAAAGGAAAATAAACAGACTCCATAACAAATTCTCCCAATATAAGTTGGGTAATTTCTCTACAATATTGCAAGCAGAAGAAGATACCTAGCTTTTCCTGTTTGTACTCTCTCTTAAAAGGGTTAAGGGATAAAGGGAAGAGGGGGTGATATTGTTTGACTAATTTCATATAATATTTGAGAATAAGCTAATTCTGAATCGTCCTCTGCCGTGCCTTCCTAACTGTAATAATGTGAAAATTAGGAGAACAGTTATGTGTTTGCAAGAGTTTTGAACCATTGGTCCAAAATATTGAGTTCAAATGTCATCCTAGCATTCAAATGTATCTTTTTTTTCCAAGATTACTCCATGTATTGGTAACATTGGATTATCATAAATCCTCATCTGGTTTCAGCGAAGAAAATATGGCCTATTTGTGACTCCAGACTAACGAATGAGGTTGAGCCTTTACCACCTCTTCAGATCTGGGGCATTTAGGGTTGGACAAGATGTGGTGATGTATTAATACTAGGTAGATAGATAGATACCTTATTGATCCCAAAGGAAATTACAATGTCACAGTAGCATTACAAGTGCACAGATATACAAATATTAGAAGAGAACTAAGAAAGAATAAAAATAAGCTACCTTAAAATATCAAAAACAAGAGAAAATCTGCAGATGCTGGAAATCCAAGCAACACACACAAAATGCTGAAGGAACTCAGCAGGCCAGGCAGCATCGATGGAAAAGAGTACAGTCGACATTTTGGGCCGAGACCCTTTGCCAGGAGAAAAAAAGATGAGGTGTAGATATGAAAGGTGGGGGAGGGGAGAGAAAAACACAAGGTGATGGGTGAAATTGGGAGCGGGAGGGATGAAGTAAATAGCTGGGAAGTTGTTTGGTGAAAAAGATACATGTCTGGAGAAGGGGGGGGGGGGTTGGTTCTGATAGGTGAAGATAGAAGGCCATGCAAGAAAGAAAATGAGGAGGAGCCCCAGAGGGAGGCGATGACAGGCAAGGGGATAAGGTGAGAGAGGGAAAAGGTGATGGCTCCAGTGAAGGAGAGGGCATGGGGTGGGGGGCACTACCAGAAGTATGAGAAATTGATGTTTATGCCATTAGGTTGAAGGCCACCCAGATGGAGTATAAGTTGTTCCTCCAACCTGAGTGCAGCCTCATCACAACAGTAGAGGAGCCCATGGATTGACAGATCAGAATGGGATTGAGAAGTGGAATTAAAATTAGTGGCCACTGGGAGATCCCACTTCTGGTGGACAGTGAATAGGTGATCGGTGAAACGGTCTCCCAATCTATGTCAGGTCTCACCGATATACAGGAGGCCACACGGGGAGCACCGGACACAGTGTATGACCCCAACAGACTCACAGGTGAAGTAACACCTCACGTGGAAGAACTGTTTGGGGCTGTGAATGGTAGTGAGGGAGGAGGTGTAGGAGTAGGTGTAGCACTTGTTCCCCTTGCAAGGATAAGTGCCAGGAGGCAGATCAGAGGGGAGGGGCAAATGGACAAGGGAGCTGCATAGGGATCGATCCCTATGGAAAGCAGAAAGTGGGAGGAGGGAAAATATGCTTGGTAGTGGGATCTAGTGAAGATGGCAGAAGTTCCGGAGAATTATGTGCTAGACGTGGAGGCTGGTGGAGTGGTAGGTGAAGACCAGAGGAACCCTATCCCTGGTAGGGTGATGGGAGGATGGGGTAAGAGCAGATGTGTATGAAATGGAAGAGATGCGGTTGAGTGCAGTGTTGATGGTGGAGGAAGGGAAGCCCCTTTCTTTGAAGAAGGAGGACATCTCCTTTGCTCTAGAATGAAAAGCCTCAGCCTGAGAGCAGATGTGGTGGAGATGGAGGAATTGAGAGAAGGAGATGATGTTTTTACAAGTAACAGGGTAGGATGAAGTATAGTCCAGATAGCTGTGAGAGTCAGTGGGTTTATAATAGACATCACTGGATAAGCTTTCTCCGGAGATCAAGACAGTGAGATCGAGAAAGGGAAGGCAGGTGGCAGGAATGGACCAGGTAAATTTGAGTGCAGGGTGGAAATTGGAGGCAAAGTGAATGAAGTTGATGAGTTCAGCCTGGGTGCAGGAAGCAGCACCAATGCAGTCATCGATGTAGCATAGAAAAACTGTGGGATGGTCACCGGTGTGGGCTGGGAACACAGACTGTTCCACACAGCTGACAAACAGGCAGGCATAGCTGGGACCCATGCTAGTGCCCATGGCTACTCCTTTTGTTTGAAGTAAATGGGAGGAGCCAAAGAAGAAATTATTTAGAGTGAGGACAAGTTCGGCTAAGCAGAAGAGAGTGGAGGTGGAGGGGAACTGGTTGGATCTGGTGTCCAGAAAGAAACAGAGAACTTTGAGGCTTTCCTGGTGGGGAATGGAGGTGTATAGGATCTGGACATCCATAGTGAAAATAAGATGATGGGGTCCAGGTAACTTGAAATCATTGAAAAGATCCAGAATGTGTGAAGTGCAATGGGTTTAGGTAGGAAGGGATTGAACTAGGGGAGATAAGACAGAGTCGAGGTATGCAGATATCAGTTGGGTGGGGCAGGAACAGGTGGAACAGTGGGTCTACCTGAACAAGCAGGTTTGTGGATCTTGGGTAGGAGTTAGAAACGAGAGGTTCTGGGTGCGGGAACAGTGAGGTTGGCGGCTGTGGATGGGAGATCCCCAGAGTCAATAACGTCAATAATGGTGTGGTATGATTTACAAGATTTACAAGTCAAAGGTTACAAGATCACTTTCCCCGCTACAGATTAACTCATTATAATTATTATTTCATTATAGAGCCTCTCCCTGTAGGTAGTTCCTCACCTTTGCTATTGTTCTCTTCTGCAACATGATAGGTTCTGATGGGCGTGCCCTGAACTGCAGGCACCAGTTTAACAGTTATGTTTAAGATGGAATAACCTGCCTTTTTTCCTTGTTTCTCATGTCGGTGTTTGATCAGAGAGCAACAGTGAAGATGAGGATAAAGTAGTTATCGGTAAGCACTGACATGTCTCTTCATTCCCCCTCACCCCCTGCCCCCACTGTGGCTCCAACATGGGAGTTCCATGGAGGAATGGGGGAGGAAGTGGCTTCCGTCACATCTGACCCAGTAGGTGAGGATGGTGACCTTAGGTTCAAGTGCTCTTCTGACATGTGGAGTAGTGCCCAGACGATCCCCACGTTCCCACACTGCCCGAGTGGGGTGGGTCTCTGAGCTTCTGCTTCCCTGCTCAGGACTGCCCAGCCCTCGCTGGCAGCTTCTCCACACCAAGCCATGGTGAGAATCGATGCTGGGGGAAAGGCGGTGGAGGGGGCAGGAGTTCATGACAACTTCCCAACACAGTGAATTGGGATGTGCCATCTTCACATTCTTCTCTCTATAATCTTTGATGGCCAGATCTTTTTGTCAAAGGTTATGGGAGAAGGCAGGAGAAGGGAGTTGAAGGGGAAAATCAGTTAGTTACAATGGAATGGCAGAGCAGACTTGATGGGCTAAGTAGCCTAATTCTACTCCTATGCTTTATGGTCATTATAGAGGGATATGGGCCAAACGCAGGCAAGTGGCATCAGCTCAGAAAGACATCTTGGTCAGCATGAACTGGTTCAGCCAAAGGGTCTTTTTCTGCGCTGTGTGAGGAGCTATAATTGTTTGGACTGGGGGCCCAAGAATGAATTATTGCTCCATGGGGCACTACCCATCCGGGTCCCCATCAGGAATGAAAATTGACATTAACTCTTGTTTTTGAAATTCCACAACATGTGATTATTGGTGTGGGCTGTAGCTTATACGGTCTCCTTCCATCTTCTGTGTTTTCTTCCCTGTTGCTGATTGGTGGGTGGGCAATATGCTAGTTTTTTGGCTGAGGGGTTGGGAGTTTGGTGTTATTGTCACTGGGTTTTTTTGCATGGCAGGTGCGTGGGGGTTAGGGTTTGATGTTTTAGCTGCAGTGTCCAGGTGGGCGACCTGTTATTTCTTGTGCATGGGAGGGGTTGGGGTTTGCGAGTTTTGGTTCTTTTTCTTTTCTGTGCGGGAAAGGGGTTAATTTGTTTTCCTTCAATGTCTGCCATGGTTTTTCTGTGGTTCCTGGCTATCTGGAGAAGACAAATCTCAGAGTTGTATTCTGCATACTTACCTGGATAATAAAACGAACCTTTGAACCTTTGTCTCTGGACTCTCCGCTAATGCTTTCTGATTTCACTTTGGGTACAGATATTGTAGCGTGCGTAGCTGAACTTTTCCCCTCTTCAATGAGAAAATGTTACAACCTTCAGCACAACAATATGATGCATGAACTTTAAGGTAAGATGTCATCGCACAGCAAGCACGTTCACTACATTGAACACAAACAAAATGCTGAAAGAACTCAGCAGGTCAGGCAGCATCTGCAGAGGGAAATGAAGAGTTGACAGTTCAGACCAAGACCTTTAATTACTCGAGCCCCACTGAGAGGTGAATAATGATTGGAGGTTAAACTGGCTAGCTCGCACACTCTCCTTAGGTTAGTCTATTTGGTTCACCTGCATTGACGAAGGGTCTCAGCCCAAAACATCAACTCTTCTTTTCTCTCTCTATGTTCTCTCTGACTTGCTCAGTTCCTCCAGCAATCTGTGCGCTTTGCTGCAGATTTCCAACATCTGTAGAACTTCTTGTGTCTAACCTCATTAAAGATGCAAGCTGAAGCACTGAGGTGGGTAGTTTCAGTTTCGTACCTGGAGGGGAGAAACCAGAAACGAAATACCCCCATGTGCTTCCATATGGAGTTTGCTCGTTCTCGCTGTAGTTTCCCCCAGGTGCTCCTGTTAGAGTCAGAGAGTTATAGAAAAGTAAAGCACAGAAACAGGCCCTTTGGCCTATCTAGGTCCATGTTGTACCATTTAATCTGTCTACTCTCTGCACCAGGACCATACCATAGGCCTCCATACACCTACCATTCAGATTTCTCTGGAATATTGTGAATCAATTTTGCATGCCCCACTTGTGGTAGCAGCCCAATCCACACACTAACGACCCTCTGAGTGAAGAAGTCTCCCCTCATGGTCCCCTTAAACATTTCACCATTCACCCTTAACCCATGACCTCCCAGTTGTAGTCCCACCAGCCTCAGTGATGAAAGCCTGCTTATGTTTACCCTATATATACCCCTCATAATTTTCTACACCTATTTCAAATTTCCTCTCAATCTTCTACATTCCAAGGAATAAAGTCCTAACCTATTCAATATTTCCCTATAATTTAGATCCCCTAGATCCGGCAACATCCTTGTAAATTTTCTCTATCTTCTTTCAACTTTATTTACATCTTTCCCGTAAGTAGGTGACCAAAACTGCACACATCTCAACGGCGTGCATGTTGGGGGGTTAACTGGGTGTGAATGAGGATTAGGAATCTTGGAGTGGGAGATGATTGGTGTGGTTAATGGTCAGCATGGATCTAGTGGGCTGAAGGGCCTGTTTTACTACTGTATGTCTCCATCACCCACCGTATCCATCCACCAGAGTCAGATTTTTCTGTCGATCCTCCGCACTGTCAGCAGACAATCATCAAATGGTCGTGGGGTCTATGACTCAATTCAGGGACCTGCCTCAGGAACTGTACCACAGCCTCTCAGCCCCCGTGCCAGGCACAGACACATTAAGGGGCTCCTGGAGAGGTGGACGGGGTTCGGGAAGTTCTCCTCTTCCTCCACCCCACCTACAGAAGACAGCTGGGTTGCCAATGCATCCTCATTGTTACCTGACACATCACCTCACGGTACTGCAGGCTGGGTATGTGGTCCGAAAGAAGCTCCCGTGGTGTGACGTAAACCAAATTGTGTTGAACCCATCTGGCAGTCGGCATTCGTTCTGTTGTATTGTGTGGAATACAATGTCCGAGTGTTGGTTTTGGAGGCTGCAGCTCCCATGACATTTTAAGAAGTATCCGGAAGGGCACTGAATGGCTACAGAAGGCAAGGGAACAAGTGCTGGTAAATGGGATTACTACGGAGGATTTTTTGGCTGTACACATGGGTATAATGGGCTACGATGAGGCATGACTGTGATTCAATGCTGGACAACACATTCCTGAATTGGTAAGTGTACACTGGAAGATCACTGGAGGAGCCCAGAGGTCCCTATAGCGGTAGAGTTGGTATGTATCTAGCCTGCACTCTCCCAAGCTTAGACAAATGAGAATAGATCCCAGTAGAAGAATTTGACATATTGGGCACAACAGTGAGGTTTCCCTTGGTGAAGGAGCGCAGGATCCAGGAGGGTCATGGTTTCTGAATAAGGAATAAGCCACTTAGAACTAAGATGAGGACATTTCTTCATTTAAACAGTGGAGAACCTCTGGACATTCTTTCAGTGGATGGTTTAGCCAGTGTGTTCATTTGAATCAGAGCCAAAATATTTCCTGAGTATAAGGAAAAAGTGGAGGGAAATGGGGATGACATAGTGGGAGAAACAAAATGGAATTAGTTTAAGTGAGTATGATGGTCAGCACCAACTTGATGGGCCATAGGGACCATTTCTATGCCCTATCTCCATACTCCAAACTGGTGGAAACACTCAGTGTGTCAGTCAGCATCTGTGAAAAAGAGAACTTTACAGGCCCCAGCATTGACTAAATTGACAGGTTTTCTGAAATGTTCTACTGTATTTAATATTTCAGTAATAGTTGAGAATATTGTAAATATATTGTTTGATTAAGCATTCTTTGTTGTTTGTGTAATGCATTGTGGGTTATATGTAAAAGTACAGGAATGGCAAATGTTATCAACCCACTGCGTCTTATGCACATGCCTTGCTTAAAGTAAAATCAAAACTCATGTCCACAAGTTATCCGGGACACACATTTTCTTCTTTTAATTAGTTAATGTTTTGGAGTTTCAAGGCATAACAGTAACAGTCTCTGCCTCCAGTAGAGGTGAGGGCAGATTGTGCATGGGTCAGGACATCACCACCTCAGATTGTCCAGTTGGTCACTCAAAATTCAAAAGTCTTGCTGTATCTTCATTCCTTCTTCTATACTGGGTCTAAATCCTGGAACATACTGTCCATCTGAACCGTGAGGTCTGACAAAGCATCTCAGAACATTGATATTAACTTTGGTTTTTATACAGTCATCTAATCATAGTGAACAAGAACAGCCCTTCAGCCCACTGAGTCTGTGCTGACCATCCCCAACCCATTTACACTCATCACGTTTTATTCTCCCCACATTCACATCGCCCCCTCCCCCATACTCTTCCCCTCTCTGGCCCACAGAGGTTCATTAACCCATCAACCCACGTGTGTCTTTGGGATGCAGGAGGAAACCAGAGCACCTGGGGAAAACCCAAGCAATCACAGGAGGAACATGCAAACTCTGCACAGCACCTGAGGTCAGGTCCAAACCCTGGGCATCTGAAGCTGAGACCTTCCTACAACATCACTGACCATTTTGCACCCACACTGCCTGACAGGATGTTTCCGACTTTTTTAAATTTCAGATACCCTGTATCTGCAGTTTTTCGATGCTCTGATTTTCACTCACAGTTCCCCACACTCAAGTGCATGTCCCAAAGCTTTTGTTTATACTCACCCCACCCACCCGTCATTTTGCTATTTCTGCATCCATTTAATAAGTCATCAAATCCAGAACGAACAGCAAACTAGTCCATTACCACTTGATAATTATCCAAAGAGCTGCCAATTGCAACAAAAGGCTGGGTAAAGGTGAAGGAACCAGCGGAGATGGTATTTTTTTTGTAAAATAATGGAGGTGTGAGGCAGCCGGGTGGCAACTGTGCCACCAGCCTCCTCCGACATCGCAGGTGTTCTTCCTGCCTGATCCACTTGTGTTTCACAACATTTTTTTAATACATAAATCAGTTTTCCAGCATCCGCGTTTGTTTTGATTTTCATACACTGTGCACCATCTCCCAAAGCTTTTTTCACAGTCACCCCACCTACCTAAGTCTCCTTGTTATTTCTGCATCTGCCTAATGGGCCATCCGACCCGAGGAACAACAGCAATTGCCATCACAGGGCTTCAAGTCCGTTACCGTTAGGCAGGCTCGGTACTGTAGCAGTGAGCACAACAGTTTACAGTACCGGCGACCTGGGTTCAATTCCTGCCGCTGCCTGTGAGGAGTTTGTGCGTTCTCCCCGTGAACACGTGGGTTTCCTCTGGGCGCTCCAGTTTCCTCCCACTATCCGAAGACCTAGCAATTGGTAGGTTAATTGGTCATTGTAAATTGTCCAGTGATTAAATTGGGGCACTGTGGGGCAGCACTGCTCGAAGGGCCGGAACGGCCTATTCTGCACTGTAGCTCAATAAATAAATGAATTATCCAGTCTGTTTTAAATTGTAGAAAAGGGCACAGAAGTAACAAAAAATGTCATATTTGCTTTTCACAGGTTACTTGCATCATCACGCTCGACGTAGAAACTTCTCTACAGCGTGAGACCGCTTTGCAACCAGCCAGTTCCACAAAAGGCAATCGCTTCACAGCCAGTAATTCGCTTTGTAGCAAATCGCTAGCCCATATTCCACATGGGAAAAGTCACTTGTCCTAAAATATGACTAACCGGTAGTTGTGCTTGCTGGGTGGTGGGGTGGTGTTGGGTGGAGAGGTGATGCTTCCAGCTGCGCAATGTCTACATGTGTCTACGTGCTCTCCCTCCCACCTGCACGCCAGTCCATATTCTTCCCCTCGCTGGGAGGTGGAGGTGGGGAGGAGATGAATGGTAGGAAAAGTGTAACGAGTAACGGCTGACTCCTGCCACCCCTCCCTTCAACTTTCCGTATGGAGTAACTTTGGCCTTTACCCGAGTTTGTGCACATTGCAAATGCTTGTGATGATGATCGTTCCATTCAAAGCTTCTCAAATATATCAGCGAAATTGCAAATGTTTAAAGCCTCTTCTGCTTGGCCTATTTGTGAGAACTTACAACATGTGGAAATAAAGTATACCATGAGCCACTGTAGACAGACAATGGTGCTTTCTTGACCTATCAAGGGTATAAAAGAAAATGGTAAAACTGCTTTTCTTTCTCATACCAGACATTTTAACAAATCATGTTTTCTGGTTGCGCAGTGCTCAGATAGTGGAGTTTATTAGAGTGCCTTGGTGAGAGGTTGCTACAAAGTGTACAGTATCAAAATGACCAGCAACTACAGAGAGTGAAACTCCAATAATCTGATGTCTGATTGGCTGAAAATCCAAATGGTTTAGGATCCGGTTCTCTGGTTTCTGTTTCCCATGGTCCATCTTTAAACTCACCAGGACAACCGATCACACACTCTCTTCAAATCGCCTAGGCTCCGTTCGTCATACAGGTCACAGAAACAGGTCCTTTGCCCATCTAGTCCATGCAGAACTATTAATCCGTCTAGTCCCATCAACTTGCACCCACCCCAACCATGTACCGATCCAAGTTTCTCTTAAATGTTGAGATTGATCCCACATCTACCAGTTCTGCTGACAGCCCGTTCCACACTCTCACCATCCTCTGAGTGAAGAAGTTCATCCTCAGGTTCTGCTTAAACATTTCACCTTTCACACTTAACCCTTGACCTCTAGTTCCAGTCTCACCTGTTCACATTTATACCCCTCTTATACCTCCATCAAATCATTCCTCTACTCTCCAGAGAATAAAGTCCTAACCTATTCAACCTTTCCCTATAACTCAGGTCCTCAAGTGCTGGCAACATCCTAAAAAATTTTCTCTGCATTATTTCAAACTTACTTACATCTTTCCTGCGGGTAGGTGACCAAAACTGCACAAAATAACCCAAATTAGGCCTCACTGATGTCTCATAGAACTTCAACATAACATCTCAACCCCTGTACTCACTACCAATTCCACTTTTAACAGTTTATATCTTTAGTCTCTAATAGTTGGTTTTATTTCTCTTGCTTTCCCACGCTGCATCAGCCATACCTCGTTCTCACGTAGCTTTTTTTAAACCCAAGTTCTTTTGGTAAAACAATTGAGTAGACTTCGTTTCCATCCCTCCACAAATGGAGCTTTCTAACATTACATCTTTGGGTTTAATTAACCTAGGTTACGCCCGGTCTCCCGCCGTTCCTTTAAATTCACTGGGACCCAGCCTCCCGGACAGCCATATCTGCACCCGGTGTGTCGAGCTGCAGCTCCTGAGGGACTGAGTTAGGGAACTGGAGATGCAGCTCGATGACCTTCGCCTGGTCAGGGAGAGTGAGAAGGTGATAGAGAGGAGTTATAGGCAGGTGGTCACACTGGTACCACGGGAGACAGACAAGTGGGTCACAGTCAGGAAGGGGAAGGGGAAGAGTCAGGTACTAGAGAGTACCCCTGTGGCTGAACCCCTTGACAATAAATACTCCTGTTTGAGTGCTGTTGGTGGGGGGGGGGGGGGAACAGCCTACCTGGGGGAGCAACAGTGGCTGTGCCTCTGGAACAGAGTCTGGCCCTGTGGCTCAGAAGGGTAGGGAAGGGAAGAGGAAGGCAATAGTGATAGGGGACTCCATAGTCAGGGGGTCAGACAGGTGATTCTGTGGACGCAGGAAAGAAACTCGGATGGTAGTTTGCCTCCCAGGTGCCAGGGTCCGGGATGTTTCTGATCGCGTCCAAGATATCCTGCAGTGGGAGGGAGAACAGCCAGAGGTCATGGTACATATTGGTACCAATGACATAGGGAGGAAAAGGGAAGAGGTCCTGAAAAAAGACTACAGGGAGTTAGGAAGGAAGTTGCAAAGCAGGACCGCAAAGGTAGTAATCTCGGGATTACTGCCTGTGCTACACAACAGTGAGAATAGGAATAGAATGAGGTGGAGGATAAATGCATGGTTGAGGGATTGAAGTAGGGGGCAGGGATTCAGATTTCTGGATCATTGGGACCTCTTTTGGGGCAGATGTGACCTGCACAAAAAGGATGGGCTGCACTTGAATCCCAGGGGGACCAATATCCTGACGGGGAAGTTTGCTAAGGCCACTGGGGAGAGTTTAAACTGGAATTGCTGGGGGGGTGGGAACCGAACTGAAGAGACTGGGGAAGAGGAGGTTAGCTCACAAATAGGGAAAGATTGTAGACAGTGCGAGAGGGAAGATAGGCAGGTGATAGAGAAGGGACGCGCTCAGACCGAGGGCTTGAGATGTGTGTACTTTAATGCAAGGAGTGTTGTGAACTAAGCGGATGAGCTTAGAGTATGGAGCAGTACTCGGAGATGTGATGTGTGGCCATTACAGAGACTTGGATGGCTCAGGGGCAGGAATGGTTACTTCAAGTGCCAGGTTTTAGATGTTTCAGAAAGGACAGGGGAGGAGGCAAAAGAGGTGGGGGCGTGGCACTGTTGATCAGAGATAGTGTCATGTCGCTGAAAAGGTGAACGCCGTGGAGGAAGTGTCTGCAGAGTCTCTGTGGGTGGAGGTTAGGAACAGGAAGGGGTCAATAATTTTACTGGGTGTTTTTTATAGGCCGCCCAATAGTAACAGGGATATCAAGGAGCAAATAGGGAAACAGATCCTGGAAATGTGTAATAAAAACAGAGTTGTTGTGACAGGAGATTTTAATTTCCCAAATATTGATGGGCATCTCCCTAGAGCAAGGGGTTTAGCTGGGGTGGAGTTTGTTAGGTGTGTTCAGAAAGGTTTCCTGACACAATATGTAGATAAGCCTACACGAGGAAAGGCTGTACTTGATTTTGGAGATAGTGATCATAATTCTATGTTGTTTACAATAGCATTGGAGAGAGATAGGAACAGGCAAGTTAGAAAAGCATTTAGTTGGAGTAAGGGGAATTATGAAGCTATCAGGCAGGAAACTGGAGGCTTAAATTGGAAACAGATGTTCTCAGGAAAAAGTACGGAAGAAATGTGGCAAATATTCAGGGGATATTTGTGTAGAGTTCTGTATAGGCACGTTTCAATGAGACAGGGAAGTTATGGTAGGGTACAGGAACTGTGGTGTACAAGGCTGTAATCTAGTCAAGAAGAAAAGAAAACCTTACAAAAAGTTCCGAGATCTAGGTAATGTTAGAGATCTGAAAGATTATAAGGCTAATAGGAAGGAGCTTAAGAAGGAAATTAGGAGAGCCAGAAGGTTCTATGAGAAAGCCTTGTTGGGCAGGATTAAGGAAAACCTCAAGGCATTCTACAAGTATGTGAAGACCAAGAGGATAAGATGTGAAAGGATAGGACCTATCAAGTGTGATAGTGGGAAAGTGTGTATGGAACCGGAAGAAATAGCAGAGATACTTCATTAATACTTTACTTCAGTATTCACTATGGAAAAGGATCTTGGTGATTGCACTAATGACTTGCAGCAGACTGAAAAGCTTGAGCATGTAGATATTAAGAAAGAGGATGTGCTGGAGCTTTTGGAAAGCATCAAGTTGGATAAGTCGCCGGGACCAGATGAGAAGTACCCTAGGCTACTGTGGGAGGCAAGGGAGGAGATTGCTGAGCCTCTGGCGATGATCTTTGCATCATCAATGGGGATGGGAGAGATTCCCGAGGATTGGAGGGTTGCGGATGTTGTTCCTTTATGCAAGAAAGGAAGTAGAGATAGCCCAGGAATTTATAGATCAGTGAGCCTTACCTCAGTGATTGGTAAGTTGATGGAGAAGATCCTGAGAGGCAGGATTTATGAAGATTTGGAGAGGTATAATATGATTAGGAAAAGTCAGCATGGCTTTGTCAAGGGCAGATCATGTCTTTTGAGCCTGATTGAATGTTTTGAGGATGTGACTAAACACATTGATGAAGGAAGAGCAGTAGATGTAGAGTATATGGATTTCTGCAAGGCATTTGATAAGGTACCCCATGCGAGGCTTATTGAGAAAGTAAGGAGGCATGGGATCCAAGGGAATATTGCTTTGTGGATCCAGAACTGACTTGCCCACAGAAGGCAAAGTGTGGTTGTAGGCGGGTCATATTCTGCATGGAGGTTGTTGTCCAGTGGTGTGCCTCAGGGATCTGTTCTGGGACCCTTACTCTTCATGATTTTTATAAATGACCTGGATGAGGAAGTGGAAAAATTTGTTAGTAAATTTGCTAATGACACAAAGGTTGGCGGTGTTGTGGATAGTGTGGAGGCTGTCAGAGGTTACAGCGGGACATTGATAGGATGCAAAACTGGGCTGAGAAGTGGCAGATGGAGTTCAACCCAGATAAGTGTGAAGTGGTTTATTTTGGTAGGTCAAATATGATGGCAGAATATAGTATTAATGGTAAGACTCTTGGCAGTGTGGAGGATCGGAGGGATCTTGGGGTCCGAGTCCATAGGACACTCAAAGCAGCTGCGCAAGTTGACTCTGTGGTTAAGAAGGCATATGGTGTATTGGTCTTCATCAATCGTGGAAACTGAATTTAGGAGCCGACAGGTAATGTCGCAGCTATATTGGACCCTGGTCAGACACCACTTGGAGTATTGTGCTCAGTTCTGGACGCCTCACTGCAGGAAGGATGTGGAAACTATAGAAAGGGTGCAGAGGAGATTTACAAAGATGTTGCCTGGATTGGGGAGCATGCCTTATGAGAATAGGTTGAGTGAACTCAGTCTTTTCTCCTTGGAGCGACAGAGGATGAAAGGTGACCTGATAGAGGTATATAAGATGATGAGAGGCATTGATTGTGTGGATAGTCAGAGGCTTTTTCCCAGGGATAAAATAGTTGCCACAAGAGGACACCTGTTTAAGTTGCTGGGGAGTAGATACAGAGGAGATGTCAGTGGTAAGTTTTTTACTCAGAGGGTGGTGAGTGAGTGGAATGGGCTGCTGGCAACAGTGGTGGAGGCAGATACGATAGGGTCTTTTAAGAGCCTTTTGAATAGGTACATGGAGCTTAGTAAAATAGAGGGCTAGAGGTACGCCTAGTAATTTCTGACGTAGGGACATTTTCGGCACAACTTTGTGGGCCAAAGGGCCTGTATTGTGTTGTGGGTTTTCTATGTTTCTAATGCCAGAGAAGTGTTTAGATTCCAAGGCAAAGGAAGTTGAAGCAGATATAAACAAATACATGTTGAAACATACACTCAGTGTCCACTTTATTAGGTACACATGTATGCCTGCTCGTTAATGCAAATAGCTAGTCAGCCAATCGTGTGGCAGCAACTCAATGCATAAAAGCATGCAGACATGGTCAAGAGGTTCAGTTGCTGTTCAAACCAAATGTCAGAATAGGGAAGAAGGCACTGTAAGTGACTTTGACTGTGGAATGGTTGTTGGTGCCAGACCGAGTGGGTTGAGTGTCTCAGAAACTGCTGATCTCCTGAGTTTTGAGAGAATGGTGCAAAAAGCAAAATACATCCAGTGAGCAGCAGTTCTGTGGGCTAAACTGCCTTATTAATGAGATGGGGCAGAAGAGAATAGCCAGACTAGTTCAACCTGACCAGAAGGTGACAGTAACTCAAATAACCATGTGTCACAAAGGTAAGAGGGTCTGCGATGTTTTGGATTGTGTCCACAATATCTTGAAGTAGGAAGAACAGCCAGAGGTCGTGGTACATATTGGTACCAATGACATAGGTAGGAAAAGGGAAGAGGTCCTGAAAACAGACTACGGGGAGTTAGGAAGGAAGTTGAGAAGCAGGACCTCAAATGTAGTAATCTCGGGATTACTGCCTGTGCCACGCAACAGTGAGAATAGGAATAGAATCAGGTGGAGGAAAAATGCGTGGCTGAGGGATTGGAGCAGGGGGCAGGGATTCAGATTTCTGGATCATACAGACCTCTTTTGGGGCAGGTGTGACTTGTACAAAAAGGACGGGTTGCACTTGAATCCCAGTGGGACCAATATCCTGGTGGGGAGGTTTGCTAAGGCTACTGGGGAGAGTTTAAACTAGAATTGTTGTGGGTCGGAACCCGACTGAAGTGATGGAGGAAAAGGAGGCTAGCTCACAAATAGAGAAAGCATAGAGAGAGTGCAAAAGGAAGGATAGGCAGGTGATAGAGAAGGGACACACGCAGACTGATGGTTTGAAATGAGTCTATTTTAATGCGTGGAGTATTATCAATAAAGCCGATGAGCTTAGAGTGTGGATCAGCACTTGGAGATATGATGTTGTAGCCATTACAGAGACTTGGACGGTGCAGTGGCAGGAATGGTTACTTCAAGTGCCAGGATTTTGATGTTTCAGAAAGGACAGGGAGGGAGGCAGAAGAGGTGGGGGCGTAGCACTGTTTATCAGAGATAATGTCACATCTGCAGAAAAGGAGTAAGTCATGGAAGGGTTGGCTACAGAGTCACTGTGGGGAGATTTAGGAATAGGAAGTCGTCAATAACTCCACTGGGTGTTTTTTATGGACCACCCAATAGTAACAGAGACATCGAGGATCAGTTAGGGAGACAGATTTTGCAAAGGTGTAATAATAACAGGGTTGTTGTGGTGGGATATTGATTGGCATCCCCCTAGAGCGAGGGGTTTAGATGGGGTGGAGTTTGTTAGGTGTGTTCAGGAAGGTTTCTTGACACAATATGTAGATAAGCCTACAAGAGGAGAGGCTGTCCTAGATTTGGTATTGGAAATGAACCTGGTCAGGTGTCAGATCTCTCAGTGGGAGAGCATTTTGGAGGTAGTGATCATAATTCTATCTCCTTTACTATAGCAATGGAGAGGGATAGGAACAGACAAGTTAGGGAAACATTTAATTGGAGTAAGGGAATATATGAGGCTATCAGGCAGGAACTTGGAACCATAAATTGGAAACAGATGTTCTCAGAAATGTACGGAAGAAGTATGGCAAATGTTCAGGGGATATTTGTGTAGGGTTCTGCGTAGTGTGACGAGATCTGAAGGATTATTTTAAGTGGACTCTTCCTTTGAAAAGAGAGAGAGGGAGCGGACAGCCTATTTCAGGGAGAGAGAGCAACAGAAAGTCTGTGAGTTGCCTTGGAAACTGAAAGGCGGAACTATATGATGGACAGCCAGTATTCAACACTTGTAGAATATATACAAGGTCAGCTGGCTTTGTAATCAGACACACGACACGCCAGACACCAAGGAAGACACTGATACTGGTTGAGCTTTGTGTGCCCATGACAAAGGTGGGGGTTTGCTCACAGTGTGGACAAAGGAGTGACCGGTGGGGAGCTAGCGATGTGTTTAACCCTCGCCTGGTTTGATAACTCCACCAGAGAAGGCAGTCTCCTTTTTGTGGTCACAGTTGGTGACTTTAATAAGTTTCGGGAGCAGGAGAACGATGTGGAAGATTTGACGGCATCAGCACGAGGAAGACAAAACAATACTCTCTCTCTCTCCAACTCTACTCAATTCAAATTCCAGAACTGAACTGACTTCTTACCATACCACTGTAGGACTGTATCATTTATCACCTGAGCTTGGAGAGGCTTGGGAACTTTATTTACTCACTTATATATGCATACACTTTGCTAATCTGTTTGCCTTATCCTGTTTTATATCACTTTATCATGTAGTTAGTAATAAAATAGTGTTTATAATGGAAGACCCAGACTCCAGGTGTGTCCATTTCTGCTGGTCCTTTTTAACCCGTTATGGGGTACGTAGCAATAGATACTTTCCAATGGGAAAGGATGGTAGGGTACAGGAGCCATGGTGTACAAAGGCTGTTGTAAATCTGGTCAAGAAGAAAATAAGAGCTTATGGAAGGTTCAAAAAACTAGGTAATGATAGAAATCTAGAAGATTATAAGGCTAGCAAGAAGGAGCTTAACAATGAAATTAGGAGAGCCAATAGGGGCCATAAGAAGGCCTTAGCAGACAGGATAAAGAAATTCCCCAATGCATTCTACAAGAGCAAGAGGATAAGATGTGAGAGAATAGGAACAATCAAATGTGACAGTGGGAAAGTGTTTATGGAACCGTAGGAAATAGCAAAGGTACTTAATGTATACCTTGCTTCAGTATGCACTAAGGAAAAGGATCTTGGCGATTGTAGGGATGACTTACAGCAGACTAAAAAGCTTGCACATGTAGACCTTAAGGAAGAGGATGTGCCGGAACTTTTGGAAAGCATCAAGTTGGATAAGTCACCAGTACCAGATGGGATGTACCCCAGGCTACCGTGGGAGGCAAGGGAGGAGATTGCTGAACCTCTGGCGATGATCTTTGCATCATCAATGAGGACAGGAGAGGTTCCAGAGGATTGGAGAGTTGTGGATGTTCTCTTTCTCTTTTTTTAAAATATTTTTTCTACAACCAAACAACAACAAAAAAAGATACAGCACATCCACAAAGTTGTTCCCTTTTTCAAGAAAGGGAGTAGAGATAGCCCAGGAAATTATAGACCAGTCAGTCTTACCTCAGTGGCTGGCAAGTTGATGGAGAAGATCCTGAGAGGCAGGATTTATGAACATTTGGAGAGGCATAATATGATTAGGAGAAGTCAGCATGGCTTTGTCAAAGGCAGGTCGTGCCTTACGAGCCTGATTGAATTTTTTGACGATGTTACTAAACACATTGATGAAGGTAGAGCCATAGATGTAGTGTATATGGATTTTAGCAAGGCATTCAATAAGGTAGCCCATGCAAGGCACATTGAGAAAGTAAGGAGGCATGGGATCCAGGGCGACATTTCATTGTGGATCCAGAACTGGCTTGCCCACAGAAAGCAAAGAGTGGTTGTAGATGGGTCATATTCTGCATAGTGGCTGGTGACCAGTGGCGTGCCTCAGAGATTTGTTTTGGGACCCTTACTCTTCATGATATTTATAAATGACCTGGATGAGGAAGTGGAAAAATTGGTTAGTAAATTTGCTAATGACACAGATGTTGGGGTTGTTGTGGATAGTGTGGAGGGCTGTCAGAGGTTACAGTGGGACATTGATAGGATGCAAAACTGGGCTGAACAGTGGCAGATGGAGTTCAACCCAGATAAGTGTGAAGTGGTTTATTTTGGTAGGTCAAATATGATGGCAGAATATAGCATTAATGGTGAGACTCTTGGCAGTGTGGAGGATCAGAGGGATCTTGGGGTCCAAGTCCATAGGACACTCAAAGCTGCTATGCAGGTTGACCCTGTGGTAATGTTGCAGCTATATAGGACCCTGGTCAGACTCCACTTGGAGTACTGTGCTCAGTTCTGGTCGCCTCATTACAGGAAGGATATGGAAACCATAGAAAGGGTCCAGAGGAGATTTACAAGGATGTTGCCTGGATTGGGGAGCATGCCTTATAAGAATAGTTTGAGTGAACTTGGCGTTTTCTCCTTGGAGCAACAGAGGATGAGAGGTAACTTGATAGAGGTGTACAAGATAATGAGAGGCATTGATCATGTGGATATTCAGAGACTTCTCCCCAGGGCTGAAATGGCTCGCATGAGAGGGCACAGTTTTAAGGTGCTTGGAAGTAGGTGTAGAAGAAATGTCAGGGATAAGTTCTTTACGCAGAGTGTGGTGAGTGCGTGGAATGGGCTGCCGGCAACAGTGGTGAAGGCGGAAATGTTAGGGTCCTTTAAGAGACTCCTGATGGCTACATGGAGCTTAGAAAATTAGAGGGCTATGGGTAAAGCCTAGGTAGTTCTAAGATAAGGACATGTTCGGCACAGCTTAGTGCTGTAAGTTTTCTATGTTTCTATGTCTTGTGTAGAAGAGCATCTCTGAAGGCAGAACACGTCAAACCATGAAGAGGATGGGCGGCAACATCAGAAAACCATGAACATTCTCAGTGGTCACTTTATTAGGTCCAGGAGGTACCTGAGTGCTGGATAACTGCGCTAGAACATCAGCTGAACTGCCAGGAGAGATAGAGAGGACCCTAAATTAGAGAACCTAGTTGCAGAGGGAGCAGGTGAAATTGCTGTCAGGCAGAAGCAGAAAGATCAAATGCTGCAGAGAAAAGTGAGTCACTGACGAACAATTGTGAAAACCGCACGCAAATGAATACTATAATTTGTAGGGAGGTTTTGTTTAGCGAGCTCTCACTCAAAGTGCTCCACAGTGTACACTGCACGAGGACCTGAAAAAACAACTTGTCTGACAAAATGCTTCATGAGATTTTCCATGTGTGCTATGCCACCTATGAGGGCAGCTGGACCCCATGTGAAGCCAGATTCAAGGGTGAAAGTTTAACACAGAAATAATTCCCACCATTGAGCACAAGGAGGGAGGTTTGCCACAAAATGCAACATCCACTATCAAGGACCTCCACCATCCAGCAATGCTCTCTTCTCACTGCTGTCATCTAGAAGGAGGTACAGGAGCTTTAGGTCACACATCACCATATTTAGAAATAGTTACAACCCTTCAACAATCAGTCTCCTGAAGCAGGGTGAGCAACCTCACCCACTTCAACTCTGAACCGATTCCACAACCTATTGACTCACTTTCAAGAACACTAAGTTCACATTGTCAGTATCATGTCTTTCTTGCTTGCTTTATTTATTATTATTTGTATTTGCAGTTTGTCTTCTTTTGCACATTGGTTGCTTGTCAGTCTTTGTGCGTACTTTGAGTTGTTGAAGTAAACTGGTAATTTGGTTTCTATTGTCACATGTATCGAGATAAAGTGAAAATCTTCATTTTGAATGCTATCGGTAAAGACCATTTCATCACATCAGTGCATTGAGGTAGTACAAGGAGAATCAATAATAGAATGCAAAATGACGTGTTATTCTTAAAAGAAAATGCAGTGCAGGAGACAATAAAGTTCAAGTCCATAATGAGATAAATTCAGGGGTCAAGAGTTATATCACATAAAGCCAAGGATGGAGTCCAAGATAATGGCATTGCATGGAACAAAGAAGCTAATAGTAGGGCAAGGGAGGCAGCAAGGGAGACATTCCCCCCCCCCCCCCCCCTCCGGTTCAATCCCTTCCTACCTACATCCTTAACACTTCACACACTCTGGACCTTTTCAATTACTCCAACTTCCCTGGCCCTGATTGTCTCATTTTTCTGCATAATTACATTGATGATTTGGAAGAGGGGACTGAGTGTAGCATAGCAAAATTTGCTGATGACACTAAACTGAGTGGAAAAGCAAATTGTACAGAGGATGTGGAGAGTCTGCAGTGGGATATAGGTAGGTTAAGTGAATGGGCCAAGGTCTAGCAGATGGAATACAACGCTGATAAATGCGAGATTGTCCACTTTGTAAGGAATAATAGAAGAGCAGATTATTGGTGAAAGATTGCAGCATGCTGTTGTGCAGAGGGACTTCAGAGCGCTTGTGCATGAATCCCAAAATGTTGCCTTGCAGGTACAACAGCTTATTAAGAAGGCAAACGGAATGTTGGTCTTCATTGCTACAGGGATTGAATTCAAGAGCAGAGAGATCATGCTGCAACTATACAGGGTACTGGTGAGGCCACACCTGGAGTACTGTGTGCAGTTCTGGTCTCCATACTTGAGGAAGGATATATTGGCTTTGGAGGCAGGGCAGAGGAGGTTCACCAGGTAGATTCCAGGGATGAAGGGGTTAACCTATGAGGCGAGATTGAGTCACCTGGGACTATATTCTCTGGGGTTCAGGAGAATGAGAGGGGATCTTATTGAAACATACAAAATTTTGAAAGGGGCAGATAAGAAAGAAGTAGGAAAGTTGTTTCTATTGGTAGGTGAGACTAGAACTAGGGGACCTTGCCTCAAGATTCAGGGGAGAAGATTTAGGATGGAGATGAGGAGAAACTGTTTCTCCCAGAGAGTGGTGAATCTTTGGAATTCTCTGCCCAGGAAAGCAATTGAGGCTTCTTCACTAAATATATTTAATGGACGAAGATACAGTGAAATGTTGCATGAAGTCTCTGCGTGCACGCCCTCTGGAAGGGGGTGAGGTGAAAGCAGAATATTGAACAGAGTGCAGTGCAGGTAGACAAAGCAAATGCAGGGACCATGACAAGGTAGACTGGGAGGTCAGCAGTTCAATTTTTAGCACAAGAGAGGTCCATTGAAGACAGCAGGATAGAAGATGTCCTCGAGCCTGCTGGTACAGGCTGGTCCTCTCTGGCTTTTGTATGTGTATAAATGGGAGGGAAGAGGGGAGCGAGTGTCAGGGATGGGAGGGTCATTGTTAACTGCTTTCTTGAGGCAGGAGATGAAGGTAAAGTTGGTGGAGGGGAGGCTGTATGCATAATGTAGATGAGACAGCTGGATATTAATAACATCAAGAACCGCAGGTCTACCCCACAAATGAGTGGCTCCATAGCGGTGGACCTGCACCTACTGCGTACCGTGCTGCAACCTTTTTTCAAGAAGGCAGCAAGGACAAGACTCAAAATTATAAGTCAATACATCTAATGCCAGGCAGGGGATATTATTGGTAAAAGGTTCAGGGGGAAAAGTTTAATTTGGGATGAAGTATATTGATAACAAGAAAGCTGTGGATGTCTGAAATAAAAAGAGATAAAATAATTGAAATGTAAAGTAAGTCTGCCAACATCTGCAGAGAAACACAAAAGCTAATGTTTATGATTCATGATAAATAACTGAGGGAATGAAAAATTAACGAATATAATTGAAGCGTAATTGATTTTTTTTCTTGTGAATGCTGCTTATCTGATGTTATGTACCTGTGATGTTACTGCTGGTAATGTTTTTTTCTGCAACTGTTCATACACGTACTTGTGGTTGTGACAATAAGCTTGACTTCGATCTGAATGAAAATATAATGGAAATAAGTCGAGGTCTTGACCAAGTGAAATGGAATGGAGATGAGCTGACCACATGGGGCAGAAAAGTTAAGAATCACACAGGATGATTCAACCCGTGCAGGAGTTTTTGTAAAATGTAAGTCTTCCACTCCCACACCCATTGCAGTTCAGATCATGGATCGGCACTCTTTCCGGTAGTGCTACCACTGAGATTCAGTGATCATTTACGCCGAAGTGTCTGATCCGTCACACCAGACCGCACCCTCCCTGCCTTCTACTGCAGCGTTGAACACTAGGACCCAACTGAATATTACACTTGATTCTGTTCTGCCCCATCTACAGTTGAAGTTAGAAATTTACATACACCTTTACAATTCCTGATATTTAATCCTAGAAAATATTCCCTGTTTTAGGTCAGTTAGGATCACGACTTTATTTTAAGAATGAGAAATGTCAGAATAATAGCAGAGAGAATGATTTCTTTCAGCCTTTATTTCTTCAGTCACATTCCCAGTGGGTTAGAAGTTTACATACACTTTGTTAGTATTTGGCAGCATTGCCTTTAAATTGTTTAACTTGGGTCAAATGTTTTGGGTAGCCTTCCACAAGCTTCTCACAGTAAGTTGCTGGAATTTTGTTCCTTTCCTCCAGACAGAACTGGTGTAACTGAGTCAGGTTTGCAGGCCTCCTTGCTCGCACATGCTTTTTCAGTTCTGGCCACAAATTTTCTATCGGATTGAGGTCAGGGCTTTGTGATGGCCACTCCAGTACCTTGACTTTGTTGTCCTTAAGCAATTTTGCCACAACTTTGGAGGTATGCTTGGGGTCATCATCCATTTGGAAGACCCATTTGCGACCGAGATTTAACTTCCTGGCTGATATCTTGAGATGTTGCTTCTATATATCCACATAATTTTCCTTCCTCATGATGCCTTCTATTTTGTGAGGTGTACCTGTCCCTTTTGCAGCAAAGCACCCCCACAACATGATGCTGCCGACTCCATGCTTCACGGTTGGGATGGTGTTCTTCGGCTTGCAAGCCTCACCCTTTTTCCTCCAAACATAACGATGGTCATTATGGCCAAACAGTTCAATTTTTGTTTCATCAGACCAGAGGACGTTTCTCCAAAAGTAAGATCTTTGTCCCCATGTGCACTTGCAAACTGTAGCCTGGCTTTTTTATGGAGGTTTTGGAGCAGTGGCTTCTTCCTTGCTGAGCAGCCTTTCAGGTTATGTCGATATAGGACTCGTTTTACTGTGGATATAGATACTTGTCTACCCGTTTCCTCCAGCATCTTCACAAGGTCCTTTGCTGTTGTTCTGGGATTGATTTGCACTTTTCACACCAAAGTACGTTTATCTCTAGGAGACAGAATGCGTCTCCTTCCTGAGCGGTGTGACGGCTGCGTGGTCCCATGGTGTTTATACTTGTGTTCTATTGTTTGTACAGATGAACGTGGTACCTTCAGGCGTTTGGAAATTGCTCCCAAGGATGAACCAGACTTGTGGAGGTCCACAATTTTTTTTTCTGAGGTCCTGGCTGATTTTTTTTGATTTTGTTTGTAAACTTCTGACCCACTGGAATTGTGATATAGTCAACTAAATGTGAAATAATCTGCCTGTAAACAATTGTTGGAGAAATTACTCGTGTCATGCGCAAAGTAGATGTCCTCAACGTCTTGCCAAAACTATAGTTTGCTAATATGAAATCAGTGGAGTGGTTAAACAATGAGTTTTAATGACTTCAGCCTAAGTGTATGTAAACCTCTGACTTCAGCTGTATTTCCAGACTGAACCGTCCACCTCACAACAACACGGTCAGTTCCCCCTGCCCCCGATGGCGAGGTGGGAAGTTCTGCCCTCTGATGAGGTTTGGATTATTGACGTTGCACAACAAGAATCGGAGTCCTGAGGTGATGAAATTTCCTGGGCTGCAGGAAGCAAGGGGTATTAGGGGATCTCTTGCACTGACCCGGGAAAGGCAGCAGTTCTGGGTGACACTGAGGGAGTGGGGGTGAACGGAGACCAGCGGAAAGATCAGACCCCTTTGCAACGCGGATATGAAGATGGAACTGCCAATAGTGCTCGACCTGCAATGACAGCGCTTTACCGCTAAGCGGCAGCATTGAGCAGGATCGATGGAAGAGTGACGGCATTCCGGTGTCCTCCCCCCTTGCTCTTCAAACCTAAAGAAAGGTCTCGGCCAGAAACGTCGACGGCTTATTCATTTCTATAGATGCTGCCTTATCTGTTGAGTTCTCCAGTATTTTATGTGTGTTGCTATTGATAATGATTTATTATAGTCACTTCCACCAAAGATTAAAGAGCTGACTGCGGACTTCAGAACGGGTAAGAGAGGGAACACACACCAATCCTCACAGAGGGATCAGAAGTGGAGAGAGTGAGCAGTTTCATGTGCCTGGGTGTCGATATCTCTGAGGACCCATCAGATCGATGCAGCTATAAAGAAGGCAGGGCAGTGGCTATATTCCATTAGGAGTTTGAGGAGTTTTGTAATGTCACCAAAAACACTAGCAAATTTCTACATGTACCACAGAGAGCATTCTGACTGGCTGCATTACTGTCTGGTATGGGGGGGGGGGGGGGGGTTGCTACTGCACAGGATTGAAGTAATGTGCAGTATATATATATAATTTTCTATAAAGTTGGAAAATTAATCCTCGTTAATATCACTTGCGGAATAAGCGAACCCCACGGGAAGGGTGTAGAAGGTGCGGTTTATCACACGGAACTGTTCAACAGGTTCAAAGACAAGAAAAGCCGGATCGTTCAGGAAGAATGCCAGCGCACACACCACTGTTATAACGGTACCTGCAGTTCCCCCAGTGCAAATATTTTGGCCTCGGCTGCTGATGACAAAAGGCGACGTAACGGTCAGATGTGAAAGCAATGGTTAACCAGACCGCGGAATCAATAGCGTCCAGCGATAGGATCAAATTAAGACTGCAGAGAAGGATGTAGTCCAGACATGATTCCTCCAGGACAGACGTCTAATGCGGTGGGAATGATGTGGCATGTAATCAGCATTAGATCGGCGACCACCATCCCCAATAAGTAGCGGTTGATGCTGCCCTGGGCCATACGGGCTGTAGGGCGTTGGGCTCCGAGCATCTGTATTTGTTAATTATTGTCTGAACTGCAGTCGTTAAGCCTTAGTTTTTCTGTTTAATCTTGTTAATTTTATTTTGACCTGCACGAGTTTTCCACGTACTGTGATTACACTGGACAAGAAGGGTTTTGCTTCCTAAATACCTTTAGGTGTATGTTATCAATTTTGGGCTACCGATCATGAAAATCACCGTGAAATTTCCCTATCACGCACCATTTTAAAAATAAATTTATGTTTATTGTTGGCGCGTGGCCTCGTGGATAAGGCATCGAACTAGTAACCTGAAGGTCACTGGTTCGAGCCTCAGCTGAGGCAATGTGTTTGTGTCCTTGAGCAAGGCACTGAACAACACATTGCTCTGCGACGTCACCGGTGCCAAGCTGCATGGGTCCTAGTGCCCTTCCCTTGGACAACATCGGTGGTGTGGAGAGGGGAGACTTGCAGCTTGGGCAACTGCTGGTCTCCCATACAACCCTGCCCAGGCCTGCACCCTGGAAAAACCTTCCAAGGTGCAAATCCATGGTCTCACGAGACTAACAGATGCCTATATATTTATGTTTATTATTTCAATTCATAATTCAAGTCAATTAAAATGTTGCCTACAATGTAAGCGGGAAAGTTTCCTATCTTGTCCAGGCGTGCTTGGGCAGCATGGCTGGGACAAGGCAGGGCAGGTTTTGGTAACAATAATTACTGGACTGTAAGGATGGAATTTGCTATCACCAGCCACAAAAATCTCTATGAAGGGTTTTGATATTTGAGACAGATGCTTCTCAGAATAACTGATGCCAAGATTAAGGGAAGCACTTTTGTTGGTCCACAAATCAAACAGGTCATCAACGACAGGCAATTTGAAGAATTTCTAGTGGGACTGGAAATATTCACATGGAAGACATTCAAGGAAGTTGTTGAAATTTTTCTCGGCATCTACAGAGCACCAAACTACATGCAGCTGGTTGAAAACGTGCTTCAACACTTATAAGTAACACTTATAGGGGTGTATTATAGACCACCTAATGGGGAGCGAGAATTGGAGGAGCAAATTTGTAAGGAGATAGCAGATATTTGTAGTAAGCACTAGGTTGTGATTGTGGGAGATTTTAATTTTCCACACATAGACTGGGAAGCCCATTCTGTAAAAGGGCTGTGTGGTTTGGAGTTTGTAAAATGTGTGCAGGAAAGTTTTTTGCAGAAATACATAGAGGTACCGACTAGAGAAGGGGCAGTGTTGGATCTCCTGTTAGGGAATGAGATAGGTCAGGTGATGGAGGAATGTGTTGGGGAGCACTTTGGGTCCAGTGATCACAATGCCATTAGTTTCAATATAACTATGGAGAAGAATAGGACTGGACCCAGGGTTGAGATTTTTGATTGGAGAAAGGCTAACTTTGAGGAGATGTGAAAGGATTTAGAAGGAGTGGCTTAGGACAATTTGTTTTATGGGAATGATGTAATAGAGAAATGGAGGTCATTTAAAGGTGAAATTTTGAGGATACAGAATCTTTATGTTCCTGTTAGGTTGAAAGGAAAGGTTAAAAGTTTGAGAGCGCCATGGTTTTCAAGGGATATTGGAAACTTGGTTCGGAAAAAGAAAGAGATCTACAATAAATATAGGCAGCATGGAGTAAATGAGGTGCTCGAGGAATATAAAGAATGTAAAAAGAATCTTAAGAAAGAAATTAGAAAAGCTAAAAGAAGATATGAGGTTGCTTTGGCAAGTAAGGTGAAAATGTATCTGAAGGGTTTCTACAGTTATATTAATAGCAAAACGATAGTGAGGGATAAAATTGGTCCCTTCGAGAACCAGAGTGGACAGGTATGGGTGGAGCCGAAAGAGATGGGCGAGATTTTGAACAATTTCTTTTCTTCGGTATTCACTAAGGAGAAGGATCTTGAATTGTGTAGGTAAGGAAAACAAGTAGTGTAGTTATGGAAACTATGATGATTAAAGAAGAGGAATTACTGGTGCTTTTAAAGAATATAAATGTGGATAAATCTCCAGATCCTGACAGGATATTCCCTAGGACCTTGAGGGAAGTTAGTGTAGAAATAGCAGGGGCTCTGACAGAAATATTTCAAATGTCATTAGAAACTGGGATGGTGCCAGAGGATTGGCGTATTGCTCATGTGGTTCCA